>NC_141026.1:47095000-47135000 GCF_052040795.2 Danio rerio | reverse complement strand
TTAAAATGCCAGACTGCATGTCTAATTAATCGACAGCAGAGGCTGATAAAGCATAATTCTTTTATAAAGTCCACCGAACACATGCTCTGGGATGGACACGAAGCACACCACGCATGATAATTTGATCACAGGATGCTGTTTGCACTCTTGATGAGAAAGAAGAGACAAGAAGAAGATTTCAGTTTGTATGTCTGTCATCTCGGAGACTATATGTTCTCCTCACCTTCGGCCCTGGTCCTGATAACGTCTTCGAAAATACTAGAATTATCAACCCAGCTTTTTGTCATAAGACGCACTGTGTATTCGGTTCCAGGTTCGAGCCCTTCAATGATGTGGAAAGTCTTAGAAGAGTTTAGCATGTCGGATATCTTCCAGTTACCTTCACCTACACAGGATGTACATAGTGGGTGAAGGGGTGTTAGTAGACTACAAAATCTCTACAATAAATATGGGTCAAAGACATTTTGTTTTAGTTTACAAAAGAGATTTTACATACTGTATGTGTAATTCATATAATTCATACATGCATGTACTGTACCAAATGTCAAAACATAGATTAAATAATTGTTTAACAAGCTTTAGATAATTGATTATCTTACATTTAAATGTGACCTCTTTAATTGATATCTGATATCCCGAAGACAAAAAATGAAATGTCATTCAGTCTAATGATAGTTTATACACTAAAATGTATTCAAATATCAATAAATATAAATATATATAGAGTAATTTTTTTTTTTTCTTTTCAATTCTTCATACTTGGCCATTAGCCATCAAACCACTTGTTTTTTTTTTTTTTGGTACTTGGTTTTGGTGTGACAGAAATACAATTTAAAATACAGTAAATCGCAAATACAGTAATTTTTTTTTTACATGAATGCATGTATAGTTATATGAAACATTAAAGTTAACATTTAGCATTTAACAAGCTTTCTGTGTATATAAAAACACTTTTATAAAATTAATTTAACATAAAAATGTCTTTGACCCATACAGAGAAGTACCATACTGTTTATCTAAATTTAACTGAGAGTTACTAATTTGTTAGAGTAAAATAACAATAAAAATGTTTTATACATTTTAATAAACCCCTTGACAGCTTATTAATTAGGGCTGGGCAATATATGTGTCTGGTTCTCGAATCTGATTGGCTGATAGCTGTGCAATATTCTATAATAACAGCACTCGTACAGCCTCCTTACCCTTCAGTATTACTCCACCCACATAGAGTGACAGCAGATCAATAAACTCACTACAGTTTGACAAATGTTGCAGCTGTTGGAAAACATAATGTACTTTTGAGGGTTTTTAGATGAGAATGTAGTTGTTTAGATTACAATTATGCAGTTTATTTAAATGGATAGTCCCTACTTGAAATATTTATAACTTCAGAGATCGGCGGCCATCAGCCTGTTTCAGCCGCTTGACTGAAGGCGTGTCTGAAGTTGGGGTTGAAGTGATCATCATAGAAGCGTCAGCCAATGAAATTCAGGCAGCAATAGGCCACTGTCTGAGCTGGTGTATTTGCATACAGCGATCTGATTGGCTGACGCTTCCGTCTGTGCTTGAAAAGTTGAGCTAGTCTTTAGAAAATATCTCTAAACTGATGACATTTCATGCCGTTCATCATTATAATCTTAAAGCGTGAGCAAAATGAC
Source organism: Danio rerio (assembly GCF_052040795.2). Lineage (NCBI taxonomy): Eukaryota > Metazoa > Chordata > Actinopteri > Cypriniformes > Danionidae > Danio > Danio rerio. The sequence continues at coordinate 47,133,342 of NC_141026.1, read as the reverse complement.
CTGTTTTTGCCATTACTTTAGACATTACGCTAGAGAATCCTTTAAACATTAGCTCTAAAGTGACGTGTCAAAAAGCATTGATTCCTGCTGTTCTGACGGTCAACTGCAGATGTGAATGAATGATGGAAGAAAGTAGTTTCTCTAACAAAAGGATTTTTGAGACTCTCAGTGTTTGATTTCTTTTTGTATATACACGATTATGCTGTCGAACTGTTGTATAAACACAATATACACACTGTATATTGTCACTGGTGGGGCACCAGTATATTATATGTATATATATTTAAATGTGCTACATTACATAATCTGACTATTCATTCTATGCATTATAAATAGGTAGTTGGAAAAATACCAACAAATGTAGGTTTGTCTATCTTAATTTATTTTTTAATATTTTACTATTTGTAAAAAGTTTACAGTTCATATTTAGAAATACCAGTAGGATTTGCATTAAATCTATATTCACTGAATCTAATCAAGAATTGACAACCAAATCAAGGATCTAATTTATTTAAAGTAAAAGCTCATGAAACTGACTCGAACAGAATCAAAATATATCTAAATTAATACCCAGCCCTACGAATACTAAATTATTATGTATAATACAAATTTTAATATTTAATATTTATAGTCTTAATATTCGTAACTTAAAAAAATGCTGGGTAGTTTCAACTCAAATGTGGGTAAAATTGTTTGTAGTTTACCCAAGTTTGAGCTGAAACAACTTAGCATATTTTATTTTAAATCAAAATATCTATTAATAAATGTAAAGAAAACACTAATCAAATCAATAATTGTTAACTGTCTTATGTTAAATTCACTTTAAACACTAAACAAATACTACAGAGAATTTCGATATAATACTGCACCTCAAGGCTTTATTTACAAGAACAAGCATGGAGAACAGTAAGAAGAGCTTACGGTTGTTCATAAAGGCAACATATAACTCTGACTCCGTCTGTTCTGTGCCTGGAATCCAGCTGATATTTGCATAGTTGTGACTAACTGAGGTGCTAATATTCAACACCGCTGAGAGAAGAGAGAAATGACAGAGGGTTAGTACTGTAAATGACATGAGAAAGGGTTGCTTGTTAGACTTGAAAGGGAAAGAGTGTCTTCTTTCTATTAACTGTAACATATGGAGGTTCCAAGAGAGTACTTCAATGAAATGTGGCGTAGTTACATATTTTCTCATTTGTGATGGAGATGAAATGTGCGCAAAATGAAATGGGAGACACTATTCTAACTATAGGTGCAAAATTGTTCTTTTCATGCTCATGGTGACATCTGATTGGTGCAAATGCCTGCTCCACATGATGGAATATTGCAACATTATGTTAATCAATCAATCAATCAATCAATCAACCAATCGACCAATCAACCAATCAATCAATCAATCTAATCCTTGTAGATCGCTGGTAAACACGAAAATCAACATAGAACTACAAATCTGCCATTCGGGGAATTCAAGAGGATCTGGTGGCCCTGAATATTTGGAGGATTTGGGAGGATCTGGCACCCCTAGCCATATGAGGGTTTAGGAGGATGTGGCGTCCCTGGCCATTCAGGAGGATCTGGCAGCCCTGGTAGTTACAGAGGATCTGGCAGCTCTGGCAGTGACTCCATCACTGCCAGATCTCCGAGACCCCAGATGCTCCCGAATCCACCAAATAACCAGGGGCGCCAGATCCTCCCAAATCCACCAATTGGTCAGGTTTGCCAGTTCCTCCCAAAGTTCCTCCTTAGAATAGGGGTGCTATATCCTCCAGAATCCCCTTAATGGAGGATGCCAGAACCTCCCAAATTCCCCGAATGGCGGATTTGTAGTTTGTAGTATCGATCTGCGATTACCACAAATCTACAAGGAGATTGCTGATGATTGTGACACAGTCACTCAAATATCATTATAGAAAAACCACATGCTTTGCAAATAGATATTAAAAAAAATATAACTTTTTCATAACTCATTCTGTGTGTGAAGCTCATGTGGTTGTGTTACAAAAATATATTATAATAAAATATTTAAATATAATATTATATAATATAATATATACATTTGATTTGTTTAAAAAAATTTATGCACATATATATCAGATGTACATCAGTGAAGAAGAAAACCTAGAGCTTTTACACAAATTCAAACAAGTAATTACCGGTTTAACAGAGACAAGGACATTTTTTTTTACTACTAAGGAGCTTGTAATTACTGTAATTTTGCCAGCTTTACACATTAAATGTGTTTTGACTGGCTTGAATTTTGTTACGACGTACACCAATTTCGCTTTGAGTGTGGTCAGACTAATTACTTGTCATCAGAAACCTGAGAGTCGCGGCTGGATAGGACACAGCGTTCAGAAATTAACGTGATGGGATGTCACAAACAAATGGCGGATCTTCAGATGCTGGAATGGAGAGCGATTTAATTTCCATCAGAAACATAGCTGCGAGTCTTCTGTAATTAAATGACTAATTAACGACCTGAAATAATGATGTGCTCGTTACACTGGGCGAAAGAAGAAATAATAAGAGATAATTTTAGACGGTGTCGCAGAGTAATAATTACGCAGTCGCCGAGTTCTGAAAGAGCTGAACACAACCAACGCGCCTTTCTATTCAGGAAGCCAAAAGTATTCGACTTGGACAATTGCTACCTACACGGCATGCCACCGGAGCTGTATCAATCACAGATAACTTGTGTTTTCATCACCTTCAGGTGTAGCAATTAGGCAGACTGTTGTCTGCTGTCAAAACTCATTACCACACATCTCAATCACACAACTCCTCTCCCTTTGGGCAAAAACATGCAAATGGAACACATTTATTCTCAGGCTCTTTTCAGGAATCCATCTGCACCCAAGGACCGAGTCTGTCCTGCCCAGCGCTGCATGCTTGAATGACATCCTCTAATCGGGATGCCTTTCCATCCACCCTGTTATTCTAGAAATTGCGTTAATCATCGGTGCGGTGTGACACCTTTGCTTGACACAGAAATGACGCTATAAATATTGAGCAGGCTGGCTGGAGGTTTGTCAGTCTGCATCTGCCTCCACAGCGGGAGGGAGAAAAGCTCACGCTACGTGTGTCCTGCAAGACTGCTCTCAAAAGCGGAGGAATGAAGGTGTTGAATTTAAACGGCTTCCCGTTATTCACTTAGCAGCCGTTTAGAACTGTTCCTCTGTGCTTCAATAAGGCACGACAAATCAGATTTTGACACTTGACCACATACACATTACTGTTTGGGGTCAGTAAAATTGTTTTATAAAATGTCCTTATTGTAATACCTTTACAAAAAAGTAACCTTGAAGTGTAATAAATTGAGTTTATTTAAAGGAGCAGCAGGTGACTGATTCAGTAACATTTTTGTTAAGCTGGTTGAAAGTCTCCTCACATTCCAATAGTAATGGTTAAAGTAAATGATCTAAATGTGTTTATATGCAATTTTATATTCTGGGTAAGGCAAAAGACAAAAAAAAAAAAATATATATATATATATATATATATATATATATATATATATATATATATATATATATGTATGTATATGTATATACTCAGACCTTTTCTTTCAATTAAAATTTGTCAGGCTGACAATTCCTATAATTCTGATAAGTAGCCCAAACTGTCTGTAAAGAAATGTAGATTTTTTCATCTGCACACCTGTTTACGCAGAGCTGTCATTTGCATGTGCACAAATGCAGCATTTTTTTCAACACCTTTCTAAACATAATAGTTTTAATAACTCATCTCTAGTAACTGATTTATTTTATTTTATCTTTGCCATGATGACAGTAAATAATATTTGACGAGATATTTTTCAAGACACCTCTTTAAGACACCTTAACTAGGTTAATTAGGTTAACTAGGCAGGTTAGGGTAATTAGGCAAGTTGCTGTATAACAATGGTTTGTTCTGTAGACTATCAAAAAAAATAGCTTATAATTAGGGGGCTAATAATTTTGATGTTAAAATGGCTCATAAAAAATAAAACTGCTTTTATTCTATCTGAAATAAAACAAAAAATTATTTTTACAGAAGAAAAAAATGTGTTAAACATCATTTGGGAAAAAATTATATAAAAAAAAAAAAAAAGGGCGGCGAATAATTCTGACTTTAACTGTACATATAGGTTATGTGTATTAGATAGCCTACTCTGCAAATAATACTTCATATGAATGCCTTCCTTGTGAATTCATATACATATGAACTGAAAAAAGTAAGAATATTGTTTTATTCGACCACCAAATTATCACATTAGAAAGACTTCTGAAGAATTTTGTAATAGTGACACTAAGCTTTGTTGACACAAGAATCAATTGCACTTTCATATGTAGAGAAACTTCTATATTACAACATGTACTTTATTTTTGAACACATAAAATAAGATTATAAAAACATTTAAAAGTCTTACTGACCCCAAACTTTTGAACAGTTCTGCAGAGCACATTGCTTGACCAAAGCAAATTCAACATGGGAATAAATGTGTTTCCATTAACAACATAATTGACTAGAGCACAGGCATAAAAAAGCCCATTTTGTTCCTCATTTGCTCATTCAGACTTCTTGTTATGTGGTTTAGTACCTATAGAAGAAAGAGTAGCATTAGCCACAGGGGAAACAGTGGTTTTTCTTGGAGGAAATCGTGAGCTGGATTTACCTGGAAAAAAAATACATTTTTGTAATTTATTCTTTTTAAAGGAGCTGAACTATTTCTAGGAAAGTGATGAGGCTAAGCAAGAGTTAGCTCTACTAAATAAGAGGGTGCTATACATGTAGGTGAAAAATAAAAACTGCCTTTGTTAGCTCAACCATAATGCAGGATTATGCAAGAAGGAATTGGGATGGGATTGAGCTAGATTAAATGGAATAAATCAATTAGTTTCAGCTATGACTATGAAGCAGATGACAGTTTAATAATGAGATTGATCTAATTTAGCAACTATATGCTAAATCTATGCTCTCAGCTATGCTCACGCAAGGATATAGGGCAAAGAAAAGCATTATGCGGCTACAGTATATGAAAATGAAATGATTACCCCATTATGAACACATGCATTTTGAAGATAGAGCTCTATAATATGGCTAGAATTGTATCCTCTATTCTAGTGCTAGCTAGCTCTAATGCTAAAGAAAACAAGACTTCATACTGATGTTGAAAGAGGCCACATCTGTTGAAGCTGGCAAAACAAAAGCAATAAAGCATTGAAAAAGACATATTGCAAGGAACGATGGGAAGACAGTGAAATCATGACAACTTTAGTTCATAAGACAGCTTGTTTATAAGACAGCAGTACCTTTTACCCAAGCATTAAAGCGAGGATGCAATAGCAAGAAACCTGGGAAATTTCATTTCAAAATATGATGTAATATTTTTAAATGCCCCACTAGAGATGTGTAGGTATTACAGAAGGGATGAAAAGTCAAGTTTTTTATGATGCCAGCATGGTATTAGATTAAAAATATATATATAAAAATTATTTTGAAAATTATATATTTATGCATTTAACATCATAGGTAGGTGCTGTTGAAGCCCCATTTTCTGTTTAACAGAGATTTTTTTCAACACATTTCTAAAGCTCACAGTTTTAATAACTCATATCTAATAACTGATTGATTTTGTCTTTGCCATGATGACAATAAAAAAAGATTTGACTAGATATTTTTCAAGACACTTCTATACAGTTTAAAGTGTCATTTAAAGGCTTAACTAGGTTAATTAGGTTAACTAGGCAGGTTAGGGTAATTAGGCAAGTTGTTGTATAATAATGGTTTGTTCTGTAGATATGAAAAAAATGCTAAAGGCGGCTAATAATTTTGTACCTAAAATGTTTTTTTGTTTGTTTTTTGTTTTTTTTATTGACTCATTTTACATGCCAAAATAAAAACAATAAGACTATTATCAGACATACTGTAAAAAATCTCTTTGCTCTGTTAAACATCATTTGGAAAATATTTAAAAAGAAAAAAATTATTCTGACTTCAACTTTAATACCAATGTACTGTACATTTAGGAATACAATGGATTCACTATTGTTAATAATTTTCCACTACATTTACATTTAGTCGTATAGCAGACGTTTTGTCCAACACGACACTACAATTGAGGAGGTATTCAGCAATTTAACAAGATAAGGCAATACATACAAGAAGTGCTATTTATTTAAAGTAACTTGTTTGTGCTCAGAAAATTTAGTGCTAGTAAGAGAGGGAGAGAGAGAAAGAGAAAAAAAGTGCTTATATATATAGTCGGTCACCCCCTGGTTTCACTGGGGTTCATGACATAAAATTTAAGTAAAAACTACAATACTTTAAAAGGAAAACATTAACCTTATCCAATGTCCTCTTTTCCCTAACTGTTCTTCAAATCAACTCATTTTCTTTGACACATACTGCTCACGTTTAAGTCTACAGCAGCCGATTGTTTCCTATTGACATATAAAGATATCTCGCCTCGCATCAGAGCACTCATTTATTTTCTTGACTGTTTCCTATTACTCTGCGAATATTGGTACCATGCCTTGGGATTTTCATCTCGATCATATTTCTTCCGTAAATACAACTTCCTATACGAACCCTCAGTGAAACGGAAATAAACAGCACTTTATCAACAATCTGCTAACCGCCGATGATAAGCACAGCTCCGTGAACCATTAATCACGACAAATGTGCTGTAAATTCACGCTTGCGTGGTTTTACTTTTAATACATATATATTTTTTGGAGGATGATGCTGATTACCAACTTATTTCCACGTCTGTAAATAATAACAATACGACATTTCCATCCCCAAAAGGCAACGTATTATTTCTTCTTCCTTTTTCGCAAGCCAGCTTTTACGCTCAAATCAATAAGCGCTTGCTCTTCCTAGACAATGATGAATGCAGCCCGGTCGCACACTGTTATGATATTGTTTAGCTATAAAGAAATGCTTAGATGGGCATATGAAAAGCTTGGTGAGATGGGAGGTCGAAATAATGTCCCCTGCATTCGCCGGGTCGATGCCCATAACAACAGCAGCTTGGTCATCCATGCCAAAGAGGCAGATTCCCCAGAGAGACCCACCCCGAAGCAGCTGATGCCCATCTGTACTCACTGGCTTCAGGGACGGTGGTGCGCTCCTCGCTGACCGCAGGACCGCAGCCCACCCGCGTGCAACACCGAAGGTAAAATTTGTATTTGCTCAGGGCTTCCAGGTCTTCGAGGTGCTGCTTATTGCTGTCGGCGGAGATGTTGAGTGTCATCAGAGGGCCTAGTTCCTCTGTGTTGTTTACTAAACAGGAGAAGGAAAAAGAGGATATGTCAATGCAGAGAATGGTCTTCAAAATGAATGTTCTAAACCTAACTTTTAACCATTTTTTTTTTTTGAAAATCTGAATTTCCACACTGAAAAAAACGTTAGTCAAGTTAAAAAGCTGTGGATTGTGAGCCTGTAAGTATCTTTATTTGTTAAAATTGATCAAATGCATGAACAGTTACTAGCATTAACGGTATGTTGTAGTGAGGACGTAAAACAAGAATGTAAACAACGGGAAATGCTGTTTGGCACCACAAACAATTTAGCTGCAAATTCAGATTTATCAGTCAAACCAATATAAACACCCACAGTCGTCAACAGCCCTGCAGTGTTTCTCTATGCGGTCACTTTTCTTCTGGAGAAAGTTTTTTATTTTATTTTATTTTTTTATTTATTTTGGATAGAATAAAAGCAGTTTTTTATTTATTTATTTTTTTAAACATTTTAAGGTCAATATTATTAGCCCCTTTAAGCTATATATTTTTTCAATAGTCTACAGAACAAACCATTGTTTTACAATAACTTGCCTAATTACCCTTACCTGCCTAGTTAACCTAATTAATCTACTGTAGTTAAGCCTTTAAATGTCACTTTAAACTGTATAGAGGTGTCTTATCTAGTTAAAAATGAGAAATGAGTTTTGAGAAATGAGTTATTAAAACTATTATGTTTAGAAATGTGTTGAAATCTCCGTTTAAATTTGGAAAAAAATAAACAGAATATACACACACATATATATATATATATATATATATATATATATATATATATATATATATATATATATATATATATATATGTGTGTGTGTGTGTGTGTGTGTGTGTGTGTGTGTGCGTGCGTGCGTGCGTGCGTGCGTGCGTGTGTGTGTGTGTTTTACCAAACAATTACAAATAAATTATAGGTTAATTATAACTAAGATGCTGCAGATATACTTTTTTCATTATTAGTTAAATATGCATACATATACACTGAAGTTTTTATGTCATGTGTAATTTCTGCAAACCAATACAATTTATTTGATAAAAAATATTTTCAAAATAGAATATAAATATTTAGTCTAGAATAGAAAAACAGACATATTTTAAGATGCATACATTTGACATGGTGCATTTATATTCTTAGAAATAAATCTTCCAAACAATACAATACTTTTTTTGTTCCCTGATAACCTTTTTTTTGTGTGTGTGTGTGATGAACTTTTTGATATATTTAGATTAGCCAGTCTGACAAAATGACATGTTGTGGAATGCGAATCTTATAATAGTGTGACTAAACTCTGCAAACTCAACGCCTCCTTCTTTATCACTGCCTGTTTAGCTCCGCCCACCGATTCAGGATTTTCAGAAAAGTTGAAACTAAAAGATGATGCTGTGCTGACAATATTGGATCTGACAGAAATGTTGTACCAAACAAGAGCTTTTTTTTTTTTTTTTTTTGTAACGTATTCACTATTGCTTTGCTTGTTATTACTGATTGATATATACTCAGTATGTATGCAGAATTCTGTTAAATTGAAATATACAGATGGTAAAAGGAAGAGAACAATGTGCAGGAAAGTGACGTGTTCATCATGTGTTATGGTTGGTCGCTCAGCTGGACGGGTAAAGGGAAGGCCGTGTCATTGAAATGTCAGACGTGTTTAGTCAGCCAGAGGTCATATACACTTTTTTTTCTTCCTAACACAGACTGACAGTCTGCACTAGGAATGTCACAATACACAAGTTTCAGTAGTGGATGACAATAAGCTTGTCACAACACTATGACTTATCATGCAATTTATGTTGTTTAGATGTGTTTTCGCACAGATGGCATATTGTGGTTATTGGGTGTTACCATATACGGGAAGCGCATCCACTGCGTAAAAACTTGGTGGATAAGTTGGCGGTTCATTCCGCTGTGGCGACCCTGGATTGATGGAGGGACTAAGCCGACAAGAAAATGAATATATATCCAAGTATTTTTTTTTTTTCCGTTTGGACATTTTTAATAATGTCCAAGTATTTTTTATTGTTATTTAATATGAAAATAAAATAAATAAATAAAGTAGCCAATATATTTCATAATACATACATTTTGTTAATAAATGTTAAATAAAAATAAACCAAACCACTGGATTTTTTCGATGGAAATATAATTTGTGAAATTGCAATTAACTGTAAAAAAAACTGTTTTAATTTTATTATATTTTTAAAATACTATTTATGCCTGTGATAGTAAATCAGAAATATTTTAGAAGTCATTACTCCTAAAATAAGTTTTCAGTGCCATACAACCATTTTTGGTTCAGTCAACAATAATTTAAGCAATTATTTGTAAACAGTTAGCAAGAAATACATGAAGATAATTTATTTGGAAATATCTGTTAAATATTGTGACACAATTTTTAATTTTATTTACTTGTATTTTATTTGTATTTTTAAATTAAATTAAATTAAATTAAATTAAATTAAATTAAATTAAATTAAATTAAATTAAATTAAATTAAATTAAATTATCTTCAGCTTAATCACTTTATTCATCCGGGGTCGCCATAGCAGAATGAACGCCAACTTATCCAGCATATATTTTACGCATATGGTTAACACAGTACTGGGAAAGACTCATACACTCTTATTTACACACCCACTACGGCCAATTCACCTATCCCGCATGTCTTTTGACTTCGAAGCACCCGGAGTAAACCCACGCAAATTTTTATTTTATTTTATTTTATTTTATTTTATTTTATTTTATTTTATTTTATTTTATTTTATTTTATTTTATTTTATTTTATTTTATTTTATTTTATTTTATTTTAATATCACAAAAAAGTGCTTGCATTAATGACCCTGGTAAGAACTCCATTTGCTATTTGTATGCACATAGATTACACCAAGGCTTAATTTAAATGTTATAAACAATCATGTAGACATGAACGAAAGTTTGCATTTAAAGATGGCATTGAAATACATAACAAAAATCCATGTCACTGATTAAAACACATGTTTTGTGCATGCCATTTAAACGGCTTTAAAAAGTAAGTCTGCAACCTGTGCCGTTTCCCCTTTCCTCCCAGTAATTCTCCACTAAGTCTGTCAAATAAAAATAAACTATGTGCAAATTGTTAACTGTATGCAATTTCAGCGTAGTTGGATCTGGCTGCAGGCCATCTGTGCAGCGGCTCTTTAATCCCAGTTGCTATTTTCCATTCGACGGGTACAGCTGTGTGCTCTCGCGCCAGCATTTTACACACCACTTTCTTCAAGGGGACTTCAATGAGCACACTTCAAAGGAGGCACAATGGTTCTAGCAAGCTCTCCTGATGAAAATGTCGCTTCTTTTAATACGCAACCTGACACTTGGCCTCAATGATCAGCCGCAGCATCAAACACAATTAGCTGACGAGGCCTTGTGGACTGTATGCATCATAATCAGCTCCGTCACCATTCCTGCTGGGATATGGTTGCGTGTTGAGTGGTTTGTGTGTTCAGTCTGGTGTTTTACTGTGATACGGTGCATGTCAAACAGCATGGGGTGTGTGCAAGAAATTTTATTCCATTTTTTTATGCTATATATTGATTTATACCATTGTTTCCTAAGCTGAAGCAAGTGAGCACTTTGATAGGTTTATTTATTTATTTATTTATTTATTTATTTATTTATTTATTTATTTATTTATTTATTTATTTAACAAACATTTATTTATTTATTTATTTGCTTGTTTATATATTTGTTTGTTTGTTTGTTTGTTAAATAAATAAATAAATAAATAAATAAATAAATAAATAAATAAATAAATAAATATTATTTTATTTGCTTACTTGTATTTTAATTGATTTTTAAATTATCAGACCTTTGAATGTGCTAATATTTGTAAAATCTTTGATTAATTAACTTAAATTCACAGGCAAAGCAACTGAACATTTATTAGGTCATAAAAGGTTTGACTGACAATGACATTCAGGAATACATGGTTTAGACAAAGATAAATAAAAAAAAATAATAAATAAATAAATAAATACTAAAAAAACTTTCAGAAATATGTAAAAATATTTATTTATTTATTTATTTATACAATACATTTATTAATTAATCAATTAATAAAATATAATTATATATTTTTTTTTCTGTATTTCAAGTGATAATTAAATGATTGTATAATATATATTTAATATATATATATTGTTTCAGGGACTTCAAGGTATTTTATATGGAGAAAAAGCTTTAAAAAAGAATTACTATATATATATATATATATATATATATATATATATATATATATATATATATATATATATATATATATAATTATTCATTAGCTTATCATTATTATTTATTTATTTATTTTTTTTTTTTATTTATTTATTTCGGTCATATTTATGTTTATTTAATACAACAATAAAACAATACAACAATACACATAAGTTTCCTATTTTCATGGTCTTCTACAATTACACCTACGTTTATCTTAAATATTAAAATCTACAGCCTGAATAAAAATATCTCTCACTATTTACTAAAACGCTTCACAATGTTTCCCATTCCCCTAAAGTGTGTGACTTAACTATTAATACGATGTGCATTGTTAACCGACTACATTTCTGTAATCAGTGGTCCTACTCACTGTAAATCCCAATTAAAACCAAAGCATAGCCTAATGGCATGCACTAAAAAAATAGCGGTTTAATTCACTAGTGTGCTTTCAGTTTGGTATAACAGGACCGGTATAATAAAAAATACGCAAATTGACTGAGGCAACTTAAACCAGTCAAAGTAATTGTTTTCCATAAATCATTTAGCAAATATACAACTGTGTCTTATTGAGGTCCTGTGCAGTTATTTTCATAATACTGGAGTCTCTGCTCAATATAAGATGCAGCTGCCGAACATAAAGTAGGTGGCACAACAATATCTCCTAGTGGTGAGATGTAGACATGACTTGATGTAATGAGAAGTGAACCCTAAAAGAGCTTTTGGATGTTTTTGTATGTAAAATCCTCATCTGTATTATGGGGAACATGCTGGTACAAAGCAATATGATTTTATCTGTGCCATGATAAAATAATTTCCTATCCACCTTTTTTTCTGCATATGACTACTGCGTTTCAAATTATGGGATGCATTTCCAGTTATGGAATTTCTATTTGAAAGAACTGAAATAAATCTGTTTAATATATATATATAAGGTTGTGCTGCAAATAATCCATATACATAGTGAACGAATTTAAAGAGTGATGTGCTTTATTTGTATCCATGATGGAAATAATGTTATAAATAATGTTATGCTTAGAATTTTAACATTACAGGTTTCGTCAAGTTAAATGTAAGACATTAAGACCTTTTTAAGACAGTTATGAATGAACCTTCAGACTTATACAGAGTTACAAGCTCATTTTCTTTTTTTCTAATAGCCCTGTTTGTTTATCGGAATAGATCAAATCTATAATAAACTAAATCTATGCACATGCGACAGTCTATATAAATATAAACAGTCTATATCCAGGTCAATTACTTATTTCGTATTTAAACAAAGCAACAAACAAGCAAACAACCCCTAGTTTTACTATTTTTTGTCAACAACTTTTCTTAAAAAAATAAATAAATAAACTCTTTAGGAACTAAAATAAACTAAATGTATGCACATACGACAGTCTATATATCCAGGTCAGTGTCTTCATCCTAGAAATTCCATTATGAATACAATAGACTTATGAAGGGCTAAACACTAAAGATTTTAGTTTTATTTATTATTATTATTTTTTTTTATGTCCCAGTTTGTCTAGCGGAAAAGATAATTAAAAAAAAAAAGCTTTTTTCTTACCCAGATATTTTAAATAATGTGTCATACAAACCCTAGTTGTTTACAATTTTTTTTCAACATAACTTTTCTAAAAAAAAAACAAAAAAAAAAAACTCTTTAATAAACTAAATGTATGCACATTTAACAATCTATATATTCAGGTCAGTGTTCTTAACCTATAAATTCTATTATGAATAAAATGTCAGACTTATACAGGGATAAACGCTAAGGATTTTATTTTCTAATAGCTTAGTTCGTCTATCAGAAAAGATAAGAAATGTAATTACGTATTTCTTAGCCACACACTTTAAATAACATGTCAAACAAACAAACCAACCGTAGTTATATACAAAATTTTTTAGAACTTTTCTTAAAAAAAAAAAAACGCTTTAAAACTATAATTAACTAAATGAATGCACATTCAACAATCGATATATCCAGCTCAGTGTCCTCAACCTATAAATGCATGAAAAGCTTTCCAGCAAATGTTATAATAAGGTAGATGATTAAAACATATTGGTTAGAAAGCTATTATAATATTAGTAATAATTAGAGTTTTGCTAAATTTTTCTTGAGATGGATTGTTGGAGACTGGATGAGTGTTTGTCTGACTGATTAGCTTTACATAGACATAGAAAAATTAAGACTCTTTTAAGATAATATAAATAAGACTATATAATATATCAGTGAATTTAAGACTTTTTGAAACCTAAAATTCTGTTTTTGAAATTTTAAAGACCCCAATGGACCCCTAAAATTAGTATAGCAAGTATATCTGTGGCAAAAGTTCACTGTTTTATACCTGTAGATTTTTTTCTATACTCTACAATGCAGTATTATTTAACATGTCCGTAATATTGCAGGAGGTAAGACACATTGTGAGTCCTTCAGTCCATTAAAAAGTAAACAGTTAATGGACTAACCACTGGACCTGTTATTATTCTTATTATTATTATTATTAATATTATTATTATTATTAGTAGTAGTAGTAGTAGTAGTAGTAGTAGTAGTAGTATGAGTATTATTGCTGTTATCATTATTATAAAAAAAAAAAAAAAAAAACACTTCACTGATTGTTTACAGTTTAACTAAAGCTACTCCCATATTTTAAGGAAAGCATCATGGGCATATGAAAAAGAGTTACAGTCTGGCCCTTTAAGTGACATGACCTAAAAACAAATCCAGTGGGTTGTGGTTTTATTCTAGAATAACTATAATGACTAGTAATGCCGCTGTGTCATGGGCCACTCCAGAAATGCATATCAGGAAAGCTGTTTACTCAAGCCCAGACGCATAACCCTTACAGTAAGACGTAGAAATTTATGGTGAAGGTTATGAACAAAATGGAAATGCAATGTTCACATACTTAGCTGATATTGGAGGATGTAGCCAATTAGGACTCCATTTGCGTCAACTGGAGGAGACCAGGTCAAGGTGACCTTGTGCTTCTGGATGTTTGTAGCACTGAAAGCAGCTGCTTGACCAGGAACTGCAGGTAGACAGAGAAAAAAAAAAGAGTTGACAGGTATTTTAATAATTTAAAGAACCCTTTCGTGCACACAAATGAAGATAACAGTGCTATGGTGTCTTGCATTCATCTATTCTTTAAAAAAAAAAAAAAAAAAAAGCACCAGCGTTAATAAACAACAAAAGTTAAATAACAAAAGTTTTAAAGTCAAAACATTTTAATATTTTGATGAAATGCTTCAATAAATAAATATATATATATATATATATATATATATATATATATATATATATATATATATATATATATATATATATATATATATATATATATATATATTCAGAATAATTTAACTGCAGCATTCAAACACTATAATGTCTCATTTGTAATGATTCTGACTTTGATATTAAACAAAATTGCTGGATATCAAAAACAAATGCTGGATAAGTTTGCGGTTCATTCTGCAGTGGCGACCCCTGATGAATAAAGGGAGTAAGCCGAAGGAATATGAATAAATGAAATGAAACCAAATTAACTGAACAGCATGCCAAGACGTCTTTTATTTACACACAAATATGGACATCTCACAAATGTAGCGTACATACATAAAAATGGGTATATATATATATGATTAAAAGTATCTAAAAGTAACTTGAGTAATTTTTTTTTAATCTGACACTTTTTTAATCTTACTTGAGTAACTTTTAAGATGGCTACTTTTCACTTTTACTTGAGTAAAAAAAATAAAAAATCAAGTGCACTGAAAAAAACATTCTGTCTGCAAAATTGCTGCAAACAATTTATTCAATCATTCATTTTCTTTTCGGCTTAGTCCCTTTATTAATCCGGGATCACCACAGCGCAATGAACCGTCAACTTATCCAGCTCATGATTTACGCAGTGGATGCCCACTCATTCACACTCATACACTACGGACAATTTAGCCTACCCAATTCACTTCTACCGCATGTCTTTGGACTGTGGGGGAAACCCGAGCACCCAGAGGAAACGCATGCGAACGCGGGGAGAACATGCAAACTCCACACAGAAACGCCAACTGACCCATCCGAGGTTCGAACCAGCGACCGTCTTGCTGTGAGGCGACAGCACTACCTACTGAGCCACTGTGTCACCGCAAACAAACAATTTATGTTGGTTGAATTTAAACAAATGAAATTGAGTAATGTTCAACTTAATTTGTGTGTTTAAATTCAGCCCCAAAAATTGTTTACAACCACTTAACGAAAACAAAAAATATGTATATATATATTAAAGAAGTAGTCCACTACGATATCATATTTTAAACTTTAGTTGATGTGTAATGTTGCTGAGTGAACATAAAGAACATCTCTGTATGTAAGATGCTCAAACTTCAATGCAAAGGGAGAAACTGGCTTTTACAGAGTTAGCTTAGCAAAGCCTACAGCGAACGAATTTGGGGACTACAAAAAAATACATACAGGCTAATGAGATCACAAACATTCCAGGTTACACGCTTTCACTGCGCACACACCTCGCTCAGCAAAGGAGCATGGCCATAGACGCGTTAGTAGAGAAAGCAAAATGCAGTCCAAACACTGCTATTTCCATGGATCTTGTTCTGTTTCACTATTTGTCCATCCAAGGGATGTGACACAAACAGAAAAGTGCTTACATTTGAATTTAATTATGTTCCAGAATATTATAAAAAAAAGATAAAGCTCTCTGTGCAAAGCATTTTACAAAGGATAGCTTCCACAAATGGTCACAGTTAAGTGTTGGATTCAGCCTACGATAAAAGAAGAAGCTGTGGATTGTGAGCCACAACCTGTAAGTGCTTCTTTTTGTTAAAATGTATATCTTACATTTCCAGCATTCATTGCAGGCTATGTTGTAGTAGGGACGTAAACAAGGATATAAACAACGAGAAACGCGGTCTGTTAAACATATATGTATCTGTTTTCCCCATGTAAACATTTGCAATCGTCACCAGCGACTGCAATGTATCTGTATGCATCAGCAATCCATGAGTTTTACTTTTGAAATGATGGAGTATATTATGTACAGACATCCCAAGTCTCCCCAAAGCGCTGCCACCACCGCTTCCTCTACCTTATTTACTACATAAGGGAGCAGCACTTCAGTCAAGACAGCAGCAATGCATTGTTGGGCACGTGTATTACTTTTACGGTAATTTAGTCAACCGTTTTACTTAGAATAAAAAAAAATAAATAAAAAAAAACACATCATATAATTTATTCATTTTTCTGCAACATGTTTCATTATTTATTTATTTACAAAAGTGTGTTGCTTTCAGAATAGGGTTGTCCGTGTTTTCAGTATATTTTCATTAATTTGTTCAGCATAAACATACTGTTTATAAATACCTTAAGTGTGTTTTAACTTGTCCAAGCCTTACTACAGTACAATGTCATTAAGACTGCATTTTTATGACGTGGTTAAACCTCAGATAGTGAACGAAAACCCAAAGTAGACTGTTTTACCTGCTATCTATTAGAAACGAGACTTATTATAATGCATAATTTCCTATTTACACTAGTATGGGATGCTGAAATGAAATGCTGATGGCTTGACCACATTCTTCCTCTAACCAACGAACAGAAAAAAAAAAAAACATACTATTCAGGAACATCTAGCAAGATTGTGTTTGCTTGGGTTCAGCTGTGTTCTCTTCATTTTCTGTGTCTGACTCAGACTCAAACTGATACGGCCTCACTGACATTATTTACAGTCTATGGCAAGCCATTTTAGCATTTAAACCTTTGTTCTGACAATGGATAAATATAATACGGCAAGGGGTATTTAATGGTAAAACGGTTTACCATTACAGTCTGACAGACAGCGCGCAAGAGAGGCATGACGTTTTCTGGTGACGTGAAGCCGATCTGCCAATCACAACACATTAGGTTTGCTGACTAATCAGAGCCCTTTGAGGGCGGGCCTTATAAGGAAGATAAGATAAGTAAACAAATAATGTGATTTTTTTACAAATGAATTACGAACACACATTGTTTTGCACCCCATAAACACAATCAAACCTTAAAAAAAACATTGTGAACCACCCCTTTAAATCCAAGGAATCATCTTTGAATCATTTTCTTCAGTGTACTTGTATTTTTACTAAAGGATACATTTCGGATACTTCACCCAGCTTTGGTTTTTAAAGAAAAAACTTGATGTTGAGTATAATTTCTGAAAACAAGACTAGAAAATGCTTTTTGATTTAAGAATTTTGAGATATTCGGACTAGAAACAACCCAAACAAGGTGAACAGAATACAAAAAAAAACAAAAAACAAAGATCCATTGTAGACTATAAACCTTGTACCTGCAGTTCTTATAAATTATACACTAAAGAAAGAGGAAAACCTTACAAAGCATCTCATGGCCTCTTAAAGTAGACACATTGTCCTCACTCACCTCCCTCAGGGGTTTTGAAGTTGACCGAATGACTGCCAGGACCGTTTCCTCTGCTGTTAAAGGCCATGACAATGAGGCTGTATTCGGAGAACGGCTTAAGCCCTGTGACCACCGCATGGTTCCTCTCGCCTGAGAATGTCAATGTGTGCTTGTCGCCATGTGTTTTCTTTGAGTCCAGCAGACTACGAAGCCTCCACCAGCTCACCTACAAGTACATGAGATTAGATTAGTCAAAAAGAACGCCGATTAATACATGTGGATAGTTCTGGCAGCTTACTGAGTAACAAGAGGAGCTTCAAGGTCATAGAAAAGGGGTCGTTGGCATTTCAACCATGGCTAAAAAGTGAAAGGCATGTTGAATTACCCTGTAGCCACCCAGATGTCCATGTATTTTGTCCTTGTGAACATGTTCCCATCTGACCTTCACCATAGTGTTATTCAACACTTCTACGGCTACATCATCTGGAGCTGCTGAGGGGACTATGGGATGAAAAACATGCAAATATTAGAAAAAGCTTTGTATGAAATACACTGTTCCTACATCAAGATAATGTGGTTGAATTAGATATCAGATATGTTCATAAAACAAGGAGCAAGAAATGCTGTGGGTAATCATGAAGGGAACAAATTGATTGGGGTAATAGTTGTTTATGTGGAGTTGTGGACTATAATATTGTTTTTATGCTTATCAAACACTTCCCAAATTGCCTACAACAGCCATTTACCATACATCACACAATCTATGTATAAACAACACTAAACATTCACAAGTTATAGACACTTGCTAATGGAGAGAGATTTAATTATAATGGGAAAAAAACAGTGTTGGGGAAACTACAATTGAACTGTACATTTTTAAGAAAAGCTACAGTACATTAAATTAGATATACTATTTAACTTACAAGTTGATATATACTTTTAAATAAGATTCCAGACTTTTTAAATAAGGTTCATGGGATTCAAGACTTAGATTTAATTTTTACACATAATGCACCATTTTAAATGTTACAATAAAGTAGATTTCAGTCTTTTAGATGTCATTGCAATGTTATCATTCTTGAGTGGAAGACTTCCATCCTTAAATTTAAAAGTGTTTATACATATTTAACTCCAGAATGGAGTATATGCACACAGACTTTTAATTTCAGCCAGCCAGCCTCAGCACTTCTGGTCAACTGACTTTCCATTATAAAATTGCCATGATTTCTTTAAATATCAGTGATCTTTACTGCCAGATAGTTATACAATATGAATTGGGTCTTCGACCGGACAAGAAACACTGCATTAAATGCCATTGCCCCACGCCATGTCTTTAACATATGGCAGTTTATTTCATCCCAGTATTTTCAATGGAGTTTCTGTGCTCGCCTGCTGATTCTGATGGCGCAAGCAGTTACATAGTCTTTCATTTCGTTTTACACTTGAAATACTAAATAAATCCTTAAGTCTATTTAACTGAGTATATTGTAATTACATTACAACATCGATGCTGTGAAAGGAACCTTATGAAATTGAAAAGTCACATTAAGCTTTCACTGGAAGTTTATCATTGGCTGAAAAACACTGGCTGTGCATAGCCTATTGCTTCACAAATTCAACCTAAACATTCTAGATCAATGCGTAAAATGTAATGCAGAGATATGCACTCTATGTCATGGTTTACGGAACTGTCCTTTGGTTGGAAGCTTTTTAATTATTGAATATTGGCAAATGTCCAAAACTATCTATCTATATATATATATATATATATATATATATATATATATATATATATATATATATATATATATATATATATATATATATATAATCTTTCTTTATCTTTTATCAATTTTGTATGTTTTGTTTTGTTTTCTTTACAAGTTCCTAAAAAATTAATAAAGACAGTGTTTAAAAAAATATACAGTTTCTTGAATAAAGACTCAGAGTTCAGACAATGATACTAATAAACATTAAAATAATACTAGAAATAAAGCATTTACTTCATTACATTATTCATTTTTTCTAATTATTATAATACTGCATTTAACTTCTACATTTATTTAGTTATTTTAATTATTTTGTATTATTAATTGTAATCTAATTAGTTTTAATGTGTTTATTATGATCAAAATTGTGTCTATATGTATTTTAATATTAATAAAAAACTACTCAAAACTACTTTTGTGAATATGAATTTACCCTATTTGGATTTTTAAGTAGAGTAAGTGCTGAAAGAATCATTAATGAAACCGTCAACTGCTAATAAACCTTGTCATTCAGTAATTTAAACAGTTAATTTACCATAAACTGTAATGAATCATCCTATTATCCCTTTAGCTTACTCAGCATCATAAAAACTGTAATTTTTGTTTGGCAACACATGACTAGCAACTCCCCAACACTGGTAACCAAATGCTAAGCTAAAAGAGAATCACTAAAATAGGGTAACTGAGGAAGAAAATCGAACTAAACTAAAAAGCATACTACACAAAAACGTAGTGACCTGAGATAACATCGGGAGGACAACTCCAAAAGAAAACTGAAGGCAAGAGAATAATTATAGCCTCAAAAATAAACAGCTCATGATAACATTTCATGTACGAAAACTCAGAGTGAGGAGAATCATTCCCACTTTGTTCCATTTAATATTCTCAATAAGGCTAAACAAATCGCTGCCGTTTGGAGATTGTGTATTAAAGCAAAGATGCTATTTCATCATTGTTCTCTGCCCTCCAGGTTTGTTGATATTCTCATCACACATGTACTGCACTTTCGCTACAGGGAGGGGTGGGTGTGTTTCCATTTACAGCCATTGCTTATTTGCGGCGTAACAAGAGCCTTTACAGATGAAGAAAAGGTTAGAAACCACAATGCATCTTTCAGAATGTGCTACTTTGTATGCTCTCACAGGCACGACGCGCGATGCTTGACAGTGAGTGAAATGTCAACGGTATTGGCTTATTTGAATGCACACTCATCTTCACGGCTCAGGCACAATGGAGGTTGTTTCTACTTACAATCCTCTCCCGAGTACGCTGTTATTATTTTAGGGTCCGGACCCCAGCCCGCGTGGTTCTTGGCCTGAATTTTGATCTCGTAAAGGACGAACGTCGGGGTGTTTTTGACCAGAAATGAGTGCCTCTTCACCATGCGCTCCGTCCAGTCTTCATCGCTGCCATGTCTCCTGTAGCTCACTTTGTACTCCAGACCAGGCCCGTTGTGTTCAATAGGTGACAATGGCTGTGACAGGAAAAACAAGAGCTTGGTTAGAAGACAGGAAAGAGTAAATCAAAAGAAAATAACATTTAGTTGTTTTCTTGTTCTAAATACTAATACTTTGGGTAAAATGTATAAATAGATTATAAATCTATTAGCCTGATTTTAAATCATTAAAACATTTATAATTAGGCTGGCTGATTTTGTATGTATGTATAAGAGTAAGAATAATTTTGTAAAAAAAACAACAACATACATATTGCAAAAAATTATTAAAACAAAATAAAATTATATTAAATCTTATTTATATATATATATATATATATATATATATAAATATATATATATATATATATATATATATATATATATATATATATATATATATATATATGTAAAAATATTAAAAAGTTGATTTTCATTAGCTATTTAGCTGTTATTGCTATTGTTATTATCATTATTATTATTATTATTATTATTATTATTATTATTATTATTTATTTTTACAATTTTAAATTTTACTAAATTTTGATAAAAATCACAAAAAGTTGAGGATTTAAATAAAATAGAATCATTAATATGTTTATATATATTTATATATTGGTATAATGAGGTATAAATGGTATTAATCTGTTCTATAAATAAAATAAAATTAAATAAAATAAAATAAATAAAATAAAATAAAATAAATGGGTGTAACCCCGGTGTCCAGGCTATATTCCCTCCCATCGAACCTTTACGATCAAGGCCTACCAATCATCCCCATCCACTGAATTGGCACTATCACTGCCTCTCCACTCCACCTGTAGTTGATGTGTGGTGAGCACACCAGCGCCGTTGTCCTGTGGCTGCCATTGTATCATACAAATGGACACTGCACACTTGTGGTGGTGTGGAAAGGCTTCCCCACATGATTGTGAAGCGCTTTGGGTGTATGGCTATACACAATAAATGCGCTATGTAAATACACATTACCTACTTACTTAAATAAAAATAAAAAAATAATAATACAAAATTTGATTATATAAAAAAATAAAATAAAATAAATAATTAAATAAAAATAAATTAAAAAATGGAAATAAAATAATAAAATAAAATAAAAATCTAATCAAATCAAATAACATAAAATCAAATAATAAAATAAAATAAATTCATGAACATACATACATACATTCATACATACATACATACATAAATACATACATACATACATACATGTATATATAGATGAATACATATTATAGATTTTTTTAAATTCTATTTCGTGGGATCAGCAGCACTTTTGATTTCACACATTTTTAAGCTATAATTACATAATTCATATTTTTTTTGTAATCTCATGCAGGTTTATTATTGTTGTAACTTACTTAAAATGTTTAGTGCTGATCGGTTTCATTATCATCAGTTCATAATAAAATCCAATAAAGCGATAACATTTATTAACACATCTCAGAGCTATAACAGCTAACTTTCCTTTTACGATCATGTTACAGAAATGAATAGCAGTTATTCACTATACAGTCCACTATTAACAATGAAAATCCTAATCATTTTTTAGAAGCACAGGTGTATTAGCATGAAAAGCCAGCCAAGTAATAGCCCAGAAACTATAAAAGAGCTTCATCTTTATGTGAAAATCTTACTTTATGTATTCCGCTCCTTATTACTTTTTAATCAAAGACTCACTCTGGGCTCTTTTGATGGGAACCTGTGTCCAGCCAGATCTATTTCAGCAGGGCTTTGTAACTTTCCCAACAGCCCGCCGATAGAGATAGCCATGTTTTTCTATGCAAGAATCCCTATCTTTGCGAACACGCTTATCGATAATTGGAAGCTAACAACTGACGCTGCTCTCCCCCCTCTGAGAACTAAATGAAATTCAGCATTTGAGAGCTTGTCTTTATCCTCTCAGCCCTTCCAGCTCTTTGAACGTTAGATATTCCTGAAGACTATTGGAATTGAACATTTAGCATCGTACCTCCCAGTTGATATCCATTTCATGTGGCAAATGAGCTTCGATCTTGATATTTTCTGGGTTCTTGTCAGGTGCTTTTGGAAAGAGCAGAAATATGGATTTTGTCGGAGGTGAAATTGTTAGTGGAAGAGAGAAAAATGACCTGTGAAATATGCACTTTATAGACTGCAGCTTAAACGAGAGGGGAAAATCAATTATCTCACAAGTTTGAATGTTTTAAAGTTCAGGAGAGCTTCTAGATACCTGATGCTGGAGTTTTGTATCTTTCAGTGGACTGGCTTGGCCGACCTTTGCCCACCTCGTTGATGGCGGAGACTCTGAAGCGGTAGTCCACGTGTCCATAAAGCTTCAGCAGAGCTGAGTGATGGTTTCCTGTGACTCTCATCATCTCCCTCCAGCTGCCTGGCTCATGTTGGCTTTCCTCAAACTCTAGAACAAACTCTGCACCAAGTTGAAAATGAGAACCTGCTGTCAACACTTGCACAATAACTCATCCTTTGTCAAACCGCAACAATGTTTTTCAGTGATTTTATATGTAAAAAAACTAAAGTAACTGTTTTTTTTTCCCATGGTGTACTGTTTACATTGACATACTCAAACCTGGCTATGTTCAATTTAACCAATATGAAATGTTTTTTAAATAGTAAATTGGGTAGAAATTTCATATTTGAGGTAAAACCTGATTCTTTCTTTTGTTTTATAATGCATGAGCAAAATTCATCAATACACAAATTGCATCTCGGTGTAGCTAAATACAATTTGTTTTGTATGACATGTCTCAACAAACTAAAATATTTGCATGCATTTTAACAATATATTACACTTCAGTCCAACTGCATTGAGGCAGTAATAAACATTTGTTCCAAAAAAAAGTATTAGTTTAACTTAATTATGGATTATGGATTAATTGGTGGAATAATGGCTACTGCAAATTGTCACCACTTGTTAATTCCCTTTTGCAATCATAATAAATAAAATAAAATAAAACAAATTTTATAAAATAAAATTTATAAAAATGTAATTTTATAAATATAATTAATAATTTATAAAAAAATAATTAATTAAATTAAAATAATATTTAATGAAATTAATTAAATTAAATATAAATTAAATATAAAAAATACATAAAAATAAATTGTATATATATATATATATATATATATATATATATATATATATATATATATATATATATATATATATATATATATATATAAGCAATATTACACTAGGAGCAGTACAATATGGGTGTATATCAGCACTGGAGGGAGGCGTGCGTGCCGATATACAGCCAAATAGCACTGCTACAAGTGTGATATTGCATTTATACAACAGTTTGAATATATATATTCAATTATATTTTCACATTTAATAAACTAAAATAAATTTAAAATCATTTTCATAACATGTATTGCTAATGCATCACTGCATAAATCCTAACAGGATTATTATTATTATTATTATTATTATTATTATTATTATTATTATACACTCACTAGACACATTATTAAATACACTTGCTCATTAATGCAAATTTCTAATCGGCCAAATACATGGAGGCAACTCAATGCATTTAGGCATGTAGACATGGTCATGGTCACGATCTGCTGCAGTTCAAACTGAGCATCAGAATGGGGAAAAAAGGTGAATTAAGTGACTTGTAGTCATATGGGCTGGTCTTTCAGCTGGAGTATTTCAGAAACTACTAATCTACTGGGGTTTTCATGCACAACCATCTCTAGGGTTTACAGAGAATGGTACAAAAAAGAAAAAAAATCTCTAGTGATAAATGCCCTGTTGATACCAGAGTTGAAATGAGAATGGCCAGACAACAGTAACTCAAATAACCACTAGTTACAACCGAGGTATGCAAAAGAGCATACACATCCAACCTTGGGGCAGATGGGCTACAGCAGCAGAAAACCACACCGGATGCCACTCCTGTCAAGAAACTGAGGCTATAATTCACACAAGCTCACCAAAATTGGTCAATAGAAGACTGGATAAACATTGGTCTGAGTCTCGATTTCTGCTGTGACATTCGGATGATAGGGTCAGACAACAACATTAAAGCATGGTTCTATCCTGTCTTGTATTAATGGTTCAGGCTAGGGTGGTGGTGTAATGGTGCAGGGGATATTTTTTGGAACACTTTGGGCCCATTTGTACCAATTGAGCAATGTGTCAACACCACAGCCTACTTGAGTAGTGTTGCTGATCATGTCCATCGCTTAATCACTACAGTGTACCCATCTTCTGATGGCTGCTTCCAACAGGATAACGTGCCATGTCTTTCATTCATTCATTCATTCATTCATTCATTCATTCATTCATTCATTCATTCATTCATTCATTCATTCATTCATTCATTCATGTTCTTTTTGGCTTAGTCCCTTTATTAATCCGGGGTTGACACAGCAAAATTAACCGCAAAAATCTCTGAGGAATATTTCCAGTCTCTTGTTTAATCTATGCCATGAAGGATTAAGGCAGTTCTTAAGACAAAAGGGATTCTAAACTGGTGAGTGTATATATTTTCAGTATTATTATTCATACTATTATTCATATTATTATTATATTATTATTATTATTATTATTATTATTATTATTATTATTATTATCATCATTATCATTATTATTATTATTATTATTATTATTATTATTATTATTATTATTATTATTATTATTATTATTGTATGTCAAAAGACGTTTGCAATGGCAAAATCAGTTAGTAAGTCTAGCTCAGAGTCTATAATATGTACTCTACTAATATGTGAACTGAATGGGGGTTTAGACGATGTTACCTGTAATGGAGCTATTATGGTCATCTCCCGGAGTCCACTGCAGTTTCACACTTCGGCCATTATGTTCAGACAGTATCACATCCTCTGGTGGATCAGGAACATCTAAAGAAACAACAAAACTTATTTAGGGCTGTCAATCGATTAGGAATCTCAATTTCAATCAGATTCATTATATTATATTGTTTTTTTTCCCCTCTGCCATCTTATGGGAGAGCAGGAGAACAGATGAAAATGATAGGGAGAAGAGAGGAGGACGGCCCTGGAAAATGACTCCAGCTGGTTTCAAACATGTCAGAGCTCAAGCATTACCTGCCAGGTCAGCTCTCCAGCTTGTTCATTTGTACAAATACTGTGTGCTGCTGTCTTATTAAGGGCTGTAATTCCAGCCACGGCACAGCGGGCAGTTCAATCCCACCTGTGTCATGTGCCAAAACCATTTCAGCCCCTCAAACTTCAGTCTGTGTTTATTTCTCAAAACCATAAAGACTAAAAAAGCACATTACTCACCCACGACTGAAAGCTGTGCCACTGCAACGTCTTGGTCAACGGGCGTTCTGGCCACACATGCGTAAAAGCCCTGGTCTCCGAAACTCACATTAATGATCTCCAGCACTCCGTCTTCCAGGATATATCTACACACATTGGCAAAAAAATGGCTTAGAATTCATTCCACTGTCGGGCGACCATGCTAGTGCTCAAAACACACTTTCAGACATCAGCGCCTGCCCTGATTGCAATCTAATGTGGATTCTGATCGCAGAATGCATTGCTAAAAGCTACTTATGCTAAAAATTGGAATATCAAATGCACAATATGCTTATAAAAAGACGAGAGAGCACTTGAAAAACTTAGAGAATTGTAATCATGTTTTTATTTGTACATTTCTTCCCTGTGACTTTGTTGATATCTGACTTTTACATCTACAAAAACAATCAATTTAGAGGAAAAATACTAATAGAAATGCTAATTTATAACAAAGAAATGTGGTACAATGAGAATCCGCTAGTTAACCCTGAAAGACATAACTTTAGAAAAACAAAAAAATATCCTATATAGCCCTGTCATACACCCAGCGCAATAAGGCGCAACACTTGTCAGGCGCAATTTGTTGCTCTTTTTAGACCAGCGCAACAGTAATTTTCACATTTGGCACCACGTTGTTTAAATAGCTAATCAATTTGCGCCACTTTGTGGACTCATGGGTGTTTCGGTCTAATAAGGAAGCGTGTTAAGTGGCATTGTTGGCGTGTTGTCAGCCTGATCACACAAGAAAACGTAAGTATTTTATGATTTGTCAGTTTAGTGGCTAATTTGTATGAATTCGTACGAGTTGTGTCATACGTGAGAATGTGTTGGTGTTGCTATTCTGAGAAACTGAAATAGTCAGCGCCATTGATTAACTAAGCTGGTAAAGTCCAGCACAGAGCGCGTTAGTTATGCGCTGATGTGAGTCTAAATGTTTACACATTGCTTAATAAACACAGGATGTACAGCAATATAAATATGAAAACCTCTACCTCCATGCCTTCTTCATGTTGGGGGGCTTTTTCAGTTTATTCAACGATTGGCCTTTGTATAATGTTATTAATATCAGCAATATTATTTATCATACCCATATGTTTCGTTAATGAAATGAGTTCAGATTTCTTCATCTGTCGGGTTTTGGAGACGTATGCATAACCTTATGAAGCATAAGAATAGGACGTGTGTTTGGATAAAACTCAGTTTTTTTTTTTAACACATTTCTTTATTATTCATTTATTAATTTGCTGTAAATTAAAACTACATTTAGAAACAGTTTTGAAACAAATCTTTGTGCTTACAAAATGAAATTATATAAGTAGACTAATGAATGTCTTCAGTGGAGTGAGTTTCCACCATTTCCTTATCCACGAAAGTAAAGGAGTAAAGTAAAAGTAAAGTAAAGAGAAAGTAAAGAGGCCAAATGTAGGAGGCTTGTTCTTTATTTTCACGCTGCAGATGGTTTGTTTATTTATTTTTTCTCGCTAGTGAAGCATTCAGTTTTTCCACTAACAAAGTCTGCCATCAAATAGCAAATGCACCATGGCATGAGGCAACTGACTAAAAGGAATGGAAGATGAGATTCTGATTGGTTTAATGTATGTTATGCTCAAAACACATCAATAACTCTTAAAGAGAATAAGCACATTCCTGTTAGACCATGAGCTTATTTTTCACAGAGCTTATTTTTCCATCCTTAAAATAGCAAAGGTGGATTCGGAAACACCCTTAATGCTTTTGAGCAATGCGCTTTAGACTTTGCGCCTAGAATGTTAAAATAGAGCCCTTGGTGTTTTTTCAAGCTTAATAATTTTGAAGAAAACCGTTTTACAGACTTCACAGATTCCACGATGCCCACAATACTGTCTGGCTATTTTATTGTTCTCTACTTATATGCTTATAGCACTACTGGCCAAACATTACTGACCATTATCACCTGTTGCTCAATGCAGAAGACAAATAGCTGGAAAAACAAGTTCAGTATATTTTATGAATGAAAAGAAACTAATATGATTTACCTTCCAATTATCCAATTGTTTGTTTCATAATTATACTTATTAATTTGCAGTAATTACATTGAGTTTAAACTTAAAATATAAAAAAAAAAGCAGTTTAAAATATGTATGTGGATGTACACTATACATTTCATGCATGAGAAATTTCAAGAGAAATTCATGCATGTAATGTGTAAGATGCCTTGTCAAATCCTGCTACCCCTTTGGCCAAGCGCTGTAAAATTACAACATTAACACAACAACCTCAAAATCTCATATGATAAAAGCATTCAATGGTACTTAAATACCTGCATGATCTAGACATACTACTAATCACAGAAAAAATAAATATATATTTTAAGGCATTTTACTTACTTAACTCTGGATTTATTTATTTTTTTTATTTTTTGTAAAACAAGATGCAATGCTTCAAGGGAAGTTGTCAAGTTGTGTCAGTTCATTGCAAATTTAATATATGCCTATTAACAAAATCTACCATTTAATAGCATTGCGAGATTGAACATTATAACCCTTTAG
Organism: Danio rerio; assembly: GCF_052040795.2. NCBI lineage: Eukaryota > Metazoa > Chordata > Actinopteri > Cypriniformes > Danionidae > Danio > Danio rerio. The sequence goes on along the minus strand of NC_141026.1, from coordinate 47,104,355 downwards.
TTGTGAATGTGTGGTCAAAGAGAGAAAAAAAATATGTGCAAATTTATTTATGTACAGCTAAAAATTATGTTGTAATAATACAACACTGGGTCTTACACTGTTAATTATAGGAGTAGGAGTAAAAGTGATTGTAGTATAAAACTACTTGTGGTTTAGTCAAAGGATACTCACTCATGGCCTTTAGTGGTTGAAGAGATAGACTTGTTATTTAAAGGTTGGATGTGTGCACACATGTCCTTTACTGTGTGTGCGGTTGTATCAGTAAATTAATTCCCAAATTCTGAGCAAGGTACAAAGTTCATAAATGAACTACTTACCAAAAGTGTACTCCTACAATGTATACTCATATACATATACATTTCATTTGCACTACAAATGAAAAACTTTGCTCCAGTTAGGCAGGTTAAGAGTCGGTTTTAAAGAAGTACTCTGAGGTTACAGGTCAGACAACTGGAAATACACTTATGATATTGTTTTTTTTTCTTTTTTTGCTCCAAGCCTATTGTAAGCCCTGGCTCACTCTGGCCCAACAGTAGAAATGAGACATGTTCTAAACTCACCTTCCATCTTCGCTGCCGTTGAGGGCAATGCCATCTTTCTCCCACAGGACTTCAAAGCCATCACCAAAAGAGGGATCAAACTCTGGCTGGCATGAAAACTGAATAGTGGTTCCCGCCAAAACCCGCAAATCACGTGGAGGATCGACTATTCTGGTGGGATCTGGGAAGATAAACAGTGGATCATTTCCCTTTTCCCTACAACTCATGATATTCTTAGTAAATTAGGTAAGCAACATTTACTTATTAAACTGTACACAATCTGGAGAGTAATTTAACTGCCCTGTAAAACATTGCTTGAAAATTTACAGTATTACTGGCAACCAAAATAGCAAGTGCACTGTAAATTAACTGTAAATTAACAATTACAGTTGTGCTGTAAAACTACAACAATTTAGCTAGTGATTCTGTCAAAATTGCCAGAAATACTGTACAAAATTACAAATGCACTGTAAATTAGCAATTACAATTAGTTTTACAGCACAGTTGTAATAGTGTTTATTTACAGTGTGCTTGTAAATTTAGCTAGTGATACTGGAAAAATTGCCAGAAATACTGGAAAACCTATGAATGCACTGCAAATTGGCAATTACAATTAGTTTTACAGATGCAATTGTTCATTTACAGTGCTCAGTAATACTTATTTTGGTTGCCAGAAATACTGTAAAATGTACAAGTGCACAGTCATTTAATAATTACAATATATTTGTTTCAAAATGTAATTTACAGTGCACTTGTAAATATTTCAGCATTACTGGCAACTTGCCAGTAATACTGTACATTTTACATAATTTATTTTACAGTGTGGGTACAATAAGGTGGTTTTATTTAAGTTTAATGTGGTATAATTGTACTTTAAGTTCTTTCTTTAGATAGTAAAAGGCAACTTAGTAGAATTAACAAACCTAGACCAACATTTTCCCTAGAAATACTATGCATCTATATTGAATTTTACTGTTCTGGGGAATACAAAAGCACTACAGGGAGAACGAAATAAAATAATCTAAAGAAACAAAACACAATGAACTTATATAGAGTTATATATTGAAATATGTTTGTGATATCAATTTCGTGTTAAAATACTAAGCATCTGTTTTATGACAGATACAAATAAAGCACAAAGCCACACTTACCAAATTTACAATACATTGTATAAAATCAGTACATTGTATACAATCAAGCTCGAAATTACTTACAAATACAAATATTATTTTATTTTTATTTTTTGACCAGAAATTACACATGCTTCCCCCCAAAAATTATAAGACAATGTGCATCATTGTGGAAAAATATATGTGTTTAAGTAAAAGTATTTATTTAAGTAACAGAATTTGACAGAGGTATGAATAATTTTCACCTTTATTTCTGTAAATAAATTTAAATAAAACTCTAAATAAATTTTATTTCAATAAAATGTATTTAAATAAATGTAAATAAAGTTAAATAAATTACGTAAATAAATTTAAATAAGTTTTCACTATGCATATAGGGGCATTTAAATGTAAGTTAATTATTTAAACTGATTTGTTTAAGTTTGATTTTAATTAAAGTTTGCCAACAAAGATCCCATTAGGGTTGTGTAAATGAAATGAATCTTAAGAGCAAATTTCTCTTACCTTTGACTTCAAGTGTTGCAGCAATGGCAACTTTGCCTTCGGTGTTTTGTGCAAAGCAAGAATACTCTCCCATGTCCTCTTTCATCACATTATGGATCTCCAGTGAACCATTCTGGTGAACAGTAAACCGTTCTCCTTCCACTGCATTTGCACTGTCAGCTTTACTCCTGGGTAACCAGAAACCAACTGGGTCAATCTCAGGCCAAATGTGTGCATAATGGCATTGTTATGACTTATTTAAAATAACAAGATACAAAACTACTTAGTCACGTGAGTTTATAGATTCTGTTTAGTGTGCCAGAGACACAGCCTTTAAACATGAATATGGTCACACTTTTTTTTAATGCACAATTCATGCTATTAACAAACAGTTAATTAAGACAATTATATCAATAAAACACTAATTAGCTGCATATTAAGTTAGTACGATCAGTATTGGGTGATTTAGGATGTACAATAAGATCAAACTTTCTAAGCACTAATAAACAATTAATATCTTAATGATAAACAGAAAATAAGTCACTAGTTAATAGTGTGAATTGTTACTTAAACTAAAATGTAACCATTAATATTAATATTGATTTTGTTTTTATTTTTTAATTGTGCAGGTCCCAAATTAATCACAACGGCATTTAAATTGCACATTAACGCAGTTTGAAAGAGTTAGAAAAAATTAATAAGTTTATGCTATGCTCTAAATCTGAGGTTTCCAAACTTTTGAGCTTGTGACACCCGAAATAACAATTTGTGACCCCCAATATCTTCCGAGATGGGTATAAACATACAAGCATTGTACACCATGGTGCAGACACACCAATAAGCCTAAAAAAAAAAACAAGCATATAGACAACACAAAAAAGAGCAACAGACTAACAATCACATTATTATTTTTTTCATTTCTTCATTTGTTTAATTTAATATTAACCTCATCTAATGAGACTGGTGGGCACAATATTTATTGCACAAGACTATTATTGGTTTGGTTTCATTTTGGAGACTGCCACCTAAAGATCATCCCAGAGGTGTGGACTCGAGTCATGTGACTTGGACTCGAGTCAGACTCGAGTCATGAATTTGATGACTTTAGACTCGACTTGACAAAATATAAAAAGACTTGCAACTCGACTTGGACTTGAACATAAATGACTTGGACTTTGACTAGGACTTGCCCCTATTGACTTGTAAAGACTTGCTGCTTCCCATGAAACGCCCAACGATAAAAAAGTATGTTGACATGGACCGCTCTCTCTCTCTCTCCGTTTATGTGTGCGTGTGTGTGACAGCATGCGCGCGCGCGTGTGTGAGCATGCGCGCTTTCGGCATGACGTCCAATCGAAGCACGGTAGATTGTTTTGATTCGACAGTATCCAACGTGACTACTATGAGGCGCCGGAGCGGACAAAAGTCAAGCGAACGCAGAGAGAATTTGAATTTGAACTTGAGATCGAGCCAATACTCGCTCTCTCTCTCTCTCTCTCTCTCTCTCTCTCAGTTTCAGTTTCAGTTTTTCAGTTTAAGTTGCTTTATTGGCATGACATTAAATACAGTATTGCCAAAGCATTTCAAATATGAAACATATTAAAACCATTGAAAATAATAATTAATAGTAATACAGATAAGATATAATGACACACAAAAAAGAAAAGAAAAAATACATTTGATAAATAAAATAATAATAATAGTAAAAAGTTTAAATTATTTAAATAAGACACAAATTTACATTAACCATTTCTTATGGTGTGTAGGGTGTATACATATTTTGCAGCCAGTTCAAATGTCAATTCGTCCTCTCCGAGTATATGGTAAAGTTTTTCTGAGTCATTTAAATTAAAAAATGAACTGATCAATGTTTCAAATTGGGGGAAAAATATTTCTCTAGTCGTGCTGTATTTGGGGCAGAACAGAAGGAAGTGTGTCTCATCCTCTATTTGGTTTGTGTCACACTGTTGACATATTCTCTTTTCCTTAGGAGTCCAGGATTTTTTATGTCTGCCTTTTTCTATTTCTAGGTCATGATCACAGAGGCGATATTTGGAAAGAATGTGCTTTTCTTTTAATTGTTTTAATGATAAATAATTTGCCAACTGTGTGGTTCTATTTAGGGCCGAATAACATTTAAGTTTAGTCTGGAGGTTGAGTTCAGTTTTCAGTTTTTCATCATAGTTATATTTTAATGTTTTGTCAATTTGTTTGTGAAGGTTTTGTTTGGGGACGGGTTCGGTCTGTGTTTTTTCCAGTAACTCAGATACCAGTGTGTTTAGAGGATGAGACACTGTAGGTTTTTCATTAGCCAGAAGGGCTTTATATTGGACAGACTGGGGGTCCGACTGATGCAGGTGTCTCTCTCTCTCTCTCTCTCACATACAACATACACCTCTCTCTCTCTCTCTCTCTCTCGCTCTCTCTCTCTCTCTCTCTCTCTCTCTCTCTCTCTCTCTCTCTCTCTCTCTCGTGCATTCAGTCTCTTTGCGTTCGCTTGACTTTTGTTTGCGATGGCGTCTCATACCTTTAGTGCTTTTGCTCTCACGGGATCCTGTTAAACTGACCCTTCGCTAAGCCACGCCCAAAAACCGCCACCCACCAATCGCGGCTTACCAATCGTAGCTACGGGCAGGGGCTCTGTCAAGCTTTCGAGCGAGGGAAACAAGCCAAATCGTCGCGCAATTGGATTGTGCAAATCTGACACCCGCTATCCTAAAAGTTTGGACTGGGTGGTGGGATTTTTTCCCTTTTCAAAACCAAAGCCCAAGAGGAGAAATGCCAGCGTGGATCAAGCTGTGTGAGGGGCTGTAAAGGAGTTAAGCTAAGTTGGTTTTGTTTTCGATATTCACATTCAATGATAGGTGGCAATAACTCACACTCCTCTTATCCTAAACAGATCTAAACTGTGTTTCTTTAAAAAAAAAAAAAAAAAAAAAAAAACAAAGCAGGTTATGCTTCCCAGCGGTCTTTTTCTTTTTTCCACTCGATATTATGAGCCAGGGCTCGACAATAAGGACTGCCCGATGGCCCGGGGCCAGCGTGCGAGACACTCGGGCCAGTGAACAAAATGTTACTGGCTCGATCGGGCCAGCTGCTGCCTTTTTGCCTGCCAGATCGAGCCAGAGCTGCGTGCTGCGACTGTCTGTCAATTGTGTGCAAATACAATCTTACGGTGCTTTCACACATAGACGTTTGTTTCGGAGTCTGTCTCGTTTCACCCGTTAGCGCGTTTTTTTTAGCATATATCCAGCAGTTGCGCTCGCTTCCGCGCCAAATCAATCAGTCCAAGATCGCCTGAATGAGACGCGGTCTCTGTCCTATTGAGCGTATCGATTGTAGCGAGAAAACAAAACAATGCAACGAACTAACGACCCAGGCTATATCACAGTGTATCATGATCGTGTAATAGCCATATATACGGCTATATGAAGAGGGAATGATGAGCAGGGCGAGATGTCATTCTTACCGGTAAATGCGAAAGTGAAAGCATGCTGAAATATTACCGAGAGCTGTTTATCCAGCCTGATCTCGGTTTATCCGTCAGGAAAAGTGACCGAAATTACTATCTGTTAATTTTTCCATATTTTAATCGTATAAAATGTTGTGTTAGGCCTGTTGTTTTGTTCATTTCCGCACTGACAGCTCGAAAGAAAGATTTACATTGATCTGATGCAGTCTCGGTTTATCTGCTATGTCTCTCTATAATTTAAGCCTAAAATACAGAATTATAGTCAACGTTTCTTTAATAGATTGATTAATTCAATTGATCGATTTCTACAAAACCTGACAATTGAAATGAGGCTCTGTATATATGAGAAAGTCTGACCTCGATTTGTATTTGGTGACGATGTCTGTGGGTTGTTAAAATTAAAGTGCACATTTTCACTTATAAAATATTCTATACACAATACACAAAAGTTTGGGGTCAGTGTGATTAAATATGTTAAAATAAGCTTCTTCTGCTCACCAAGGCTGCAATTATTTCATCATAAATACAAATTGTGAAATGTTGCACTATAAAATAATTGTTCAAAAGTAGTTTATCATTTAATTTATTCATTTATTCCAGTGATTTTAAAGATGAGATTTCAGCTTCATTACTCCAGTCACATGATCCTTCAGAAATCACTAATATTAATTATTATTATATTTATTAATGGTAATAGTTATAAAATCAATAATGTCTGGAGTAATTATTTTATTTGAAACTAAATACAATAACAAAGCAGTTATTTAAAATTTTAATAAATATTTAACAATTACACCTTTTTTACATTTATAAATATAGCCTTGATGAACTGAATAGTTTTCCTTAAACATTTTAAAAATTACCGTAAATATATATACAGATTTATTAGCCCCCTTTTGTTTTTTGTTTTTTTCTTTTTAAAATATTTCCTAAATGATGTTTAACAAAGCAAAAAAATGTTGATATTTTGTCTGATAATATTTTTTCCTCTGAACAAAATCTTATTTGTTTTATTTTGGCTAGAATAAAAACATTTTTTTAACCATTTTAAGGTAAAAATTTATTAGCCTCTTAAGCTAATTGTTTTTCAGACTGTCTACAGAACAAACCATCATTATACAATAACTAGCCTAATTACCCTAACCTGCCTAGTTAACCTAATTACCCTAGTTACGCCTTTAAATGTCACTTTAAGCTGTATAGAAGTGTCTTGAAGAATATCTAGTAAAATATTATTTACAGTCATCATGACAAAGATAAAATAAATCAGTTATTAGAGATGAGTTATTAAAACTATTATGTTTAGAAATGTGCTGAGAAAATCTGTTCTCTGTTAAATAGAAATTGGGGAAAAAAATAAACAGGGGTGTTAATAATTTAGGGGGACTAATAATTCTGAAATCAACTGTGTGTGTGTGTGTGTGTGTGTGTGTGTATACACACACACACACACACACACACACACACACACACGCACATTCAAATAGCGATTAACTTCTTTTTTTTTTTTGGTGGGGCCAGTGAAAATTTGGGCTGGGCAAGTAAAAATCAGAACCACTGGCCCGATTGGGCCAGTAGAAAAAATCCTTAGCGTTGAACTCTGTGAGCACTGCTTAGTTTAAACCCTCGCTATTGTAATGCATATAAATACATACACTAATATTTGCTGGTAGGAAAAATCTATTTGTTCACTTCTGTTATTTATACTTTAATGTGCATTTCATTTTTTTTCTTCCACTTAACTGCAAATTTGAATAAAAACTGGATAAAGAGCACACAAACATGCTGAAAGTAATAGGTACTGTACACTGTTATGGGTCAATGATGCTAATATTCGGCACAAATCCATCAGTTTCTTAGGTTATTAGATTATTTTATAATTTCACCTCTCCTGCTGTGCATGAACTATGCTGTTGAATGTTCAGCGTATGAGGTGGCTAGGCTAACCTTGCTTCAATTTTGATCAAATTATTTTCTAATCAGTTGCTATTATGTTGTGAATATACCCCTGTAATGTATACTGCAGTCCTCTTTTGTCTGGCTTTCTCAGATATCTCACCTGTTTGTCAAAAATGACTAATTAAATCCTTGGGAATGTCTGACACCAGCACATACACACTGTAAGAGATGTGCCAGGCATGAAAGCTTGACAGGCATAGCAACAGTAACTAAGGACGGCGAAGCTTAGCGAAGGGTTATTCCAAGAATGTTGATATGGTTTCTTTCTTGCTTTACTATTTATTAACAATACACAAAAAACTAAAAGGTTAAGGTAAATTCTTTAATAAATTCTAGTGTTTTTGAGTATTATACTTGTTGTATACTTGTATTATACTTATGTTTTAGGCTAGTATTATTTACGACTTGTTAATTAATGCTTCATAATACAGTAGTATTACCAATAGTGAACAGATAAAATAATACAAAGTGTAGTTTTACTACAGTAAAGTGTAGTGATTTGTAGTATAAAATACCCTATATTGTAAAATACAGCACTGGGTAATTTGTTTATATTACACTTGTGTTACCATAGCAACTATAGTATTACCACAACTGATCAATTGAAGTTCTTTACTGTAGTAGGCTACTGTTCAAAACACAGTACATGCCAATATACGTGTTCAGGGGCCCTGTGGCACAGCTTTCCTCAAAACGAAGAGGATGACATGGAAAATGTCCTCCACAATCTCATCAGTAAAGTGGAAGCCAGCAGACACTAGTTTACTTTATTTTAGCTGCCATGATAAAATGAGATTGATAGTGAGATTTATTTGAAGAGTGAATAGTACAGTAGGCTATAATACCTTTTCAAGTGTTTCCTTATTTTTATCACAGTTACATTTCCGCTTGCATTAGTTTTTGTTTAAATGTTTTTAAAATAAAATGTATTCTTTACATCCAACATCTATTCCAGAGGTGCCTTATAGTGGTGTAAACCCCTTTACAAGGGGTGTTACCCCTGTGTAAACTCTAGCCACCCCTGTGGCCAACCCGATATGATTTTGCTGTTGACATTATTTATTTAAATTTACTTACATAAATGCAATACAATGCAATATTTCAATAAATAAATAGCAGCCACTTAATTATTGTGGATTGATTGGTGCCACTGATGTAGCTGGCCTCTTCTGGCCCCCCTTAAGCAAATTTTCAGGGGGGCACCACTGGTCTATTCTCTGTCTTTAAGTGTTTGAAACTGAAAATATCTCATCATATAAAACAACCAAAAATGTTATGGTTTTTTAGATTAAACATTTAATATATAAGTCTATTTTAGTATTTTGGTTATTGTTATTAGACAGTGCAGCAATATGAATCATATCAAAAAGCATGAAAGGAAGAGGGAACACGACACAAATTGTGAGTCTGCATATAATCTCTGAGAGCGCTCAAGAAAATTTGTGTGTGAGCAGTGCATATTTGAGAGCGAGAGAAAATTTGAAAACTCGCAATCAGTTTTGTCCACAAACAGAGGAAATCCGTGCACGAGCATCACACAAGGTAGAGAGCAAAGCTCTTCAACGTTATGTGAAGAAAACAACTTTATTGTTTGTATGAAGTAGCCTACTTCATTAACAATATGTGCTACCATTTTACATTGCTGCTAGACGGATTTGCAACTCCATCTCTTTAGCACACACGAGATTCAATTGACAAAATTCCAATTTCACTCAATTTAACTTTGCAGCATATACAGGAGTTGGTCTACTGCTACCACATTGAGGTTATGT
>NC_141026.1:46795000-46847500 GCF_052040795.2 Danio rerio | reverse complement strand
GTCATCGGTGAGAAAATCAAGTCAAGAACTAGTGTAATTCCGTTATGAATAAGATTGTTTGTTTTTACTGTAATAAATTTATTATAAAATGTAAAAAAAAAAAAAACTTATATAATATAATAATAACTTAATATAAAGCAATGCTTGGGTCATTATCACTATAAAGTGCCTTTGGTGTCCCACAAGATTGAATCAGTTCTATATGAACACAATGTAAAATAATGAAATTCTGATGTTTTAATATAATTGGTTACACGTCTACACACATGCAGGTAGAATTATAAGTGTTTTGAAATATATATTTGTCAATTTTTGTCATAATCTTTCCTTGAATGGATGTGATTTTGCCATAAATGTTTTAAAAATGTAAATATTCTGATTGTCTTTAACAAGTTATTTGCCAAAAAAAGTCCAAAAAAGATGTCTTAAAGGCACATTATAGTAATGTGACTCGAAAGTGATAACGTTTACTGGTCATTTTTAAATATTGTTAAATAAATTAGAAATTTACGCATGGAAACTATATTTACCTTCGGCCCACAAGTCTCAATCAAGTTTGGTTTTTGGCCCTTCATAAGAAAAAGTTTGGGCATCCCTTGTCTTGACAATACATTGAAGTGTCACATGTGCTCTATATTATATTTTTAACAAATTAAAATTAAATGATTAATTTCTGTTTATCACAACATACCTTAGACTTTTGTGTTTCATTACCTCTTTTGTTAAAGCTTGACAATGTTCCCCGTTGGGCTGATTGATGTGTGTTCATTCAACTGTATCTTTCAGTGCTGGACATGTTTAATTGCTTTTTTCACAGCCTTTAAGTCTGTTCCTAATTGACTTTCAAAAATAAACCTGCCCTGAGAAACATTCACAGGAGTAAAACGTGTGACAACTAGCACCCATCTCCCAAAAGTTGAGCTGTGAACAAACTGAAAACGCTACAGGGTGGAGTGCTTTTGTGGAACAACTGTATCTTCTAAACATATTAGATGTACTAAATTTATACTGCAGATGTAAGCGGAATTAAAGGATAGCCATTACAGGCTGTTGCAGTTCTAATATTGCAGAAAATGAATTTCTTAAGGGTACAATTCTCAAAGGTTATCCAATTTCTAATGCACACAGTGGCACTGCAGGAGAGGGCAAGCATTAGACAAGTGATGCAAATTTAACAATCGCATAAAAAACGTTCCCTTTGAGCCACTTTGCTCGCTGAATTTGGGGCGTGCTAACAGAGACACTCTCAGCAGGAGGTGTATCAGCATGTAAGGTACCACAACTGCGCATTTCATCCACTGAGCGGCTGGAGGAGGAGATACGCATCATATATACCCAACCAACCGTCTTTTTGGATCACTCTGCTGGTCGGAACCGATCACGGGGCACGTGTGTGCAGTGGATACGCCGGAGCGCCGTGATTCGTGGACTAATTGCGGGGCGCTTGCGGGAATACGAGGAGCTTCTCTGCGCACAAGAGGGAATAAATCTCTTTTTCCTGTCCGTCTCCACGCAGTCTTCGATTTAGAGGGCATTTATTTGATACTAAAAGTGAGAGAACGATCTCAGGCAAAATGTTACCGACGACATTAGGAGGTTAGAGGTGTTGAGGTTTAACCCATCACTGAACATGGAATAAATTCGCTCGTCGTCGCTCATTTGGACTTGGAATAACGAGAGCGCATCACGGTGAGTTTGATTCATTAGTTCAACTGGAAGTGCAAGTTTTATCCGAGATGCCAAATGATGAACATGATTATGGACATCGTTATGAATAGTAGGCTGTATCGCGTCGAGTTAAATAGGAAGCAAGCGCTGCTTTTACACATCAACACCCAATAACGACCGCACTTCGGATTCGCTGCTGCTATTTAGGGATATCACTTTGGAGGAGTCCAATTTTTCTTGACAGATCCTGTGCCTTGACAGTTCCACTTGTAATCGTCGAATAGTTTTGAGGAAGCGAATATGAAGCTAGATAAAATGCATTTACTTAAGAATTTAGCTTCTGCAATGATTGATGGGATCACTTTATAACAAATAAAAATTGGCTATTTGTTTCCATGTTGCCTACTTTTCAAAAACTATTTATAATACCCTATTGAACACCAAACCAAGTATGTGTTTTTTTAAAAAAAAATCTTATTTTGATATCATGCATTCATTCAATTTCTTTTCAGCTTAGCTCATTGATTAATCAGGAGTCACCACAGCGGAATGAACCACCTTATTTTGATATCACTATTACATTACTGTCCTGCGATGCAATAGCTAACATGTCAAAACATGCCTACGAGGTTTAGCCTATAAATACAACAAAATATTTCAGACTCAATAAACCATTGATTCAAATAACGACTGAGACATAAAAAAATCAGAGTCGTCTGGGAATCCGACTGTCCTGTGTTTTACTTTGTTTTATTGAATCAGTCGTGGATTCTGTTTTTCACTCACAATAATTGGTTTATTCATTCATATATTTATTTTCTTTTCGGTTTAGTCCCTTTATTAATCAGGGGTTGCCACAGCGGAATGAACCGGCAACTTGTTTAGCACATGTTTTACACAGCGGATGCCCTTCCAGCCGCAACCTATCACTGGGAAACACCCATACACATTCGATAATTGGTATATTCATACATTCATTCATTTTGTTTTCAGTTTAGTCCCTTTATTAATCTGGGGTCACCACAGTGGAATGAATCGTTAACTTATCCAGAACAAGCTTTACGCAGCGGATGCCCTTCCAGTTGCAACCTATCACTGGGAAACAACCATACACACTCATTAATTGTTTTAATTGAGTCATTTATTCGGATAATTTAAATAATTCACTAACAAAAGCATAAGAGATTCAAAAGAGAATCAAAGTGTGGATCTAATTCATGCATGGACATTTGTACTATGCTGGGTCTAGTTTGCTTTATAAAAATAGCCTAGTGAGGTAATCATTAAAATGTTTTTAAATATAATATTGTAAAAAAAAATAAAAAAAAATAAATAAAAAACTAGTTTAATTTAATTCCAGAGGTTTGTATGCTTACATTTTCAGTTTTTCATGTAATATATTTTAAACTCACCCGTTAATAGTTTTTTTTTTTTTTTTTTGGGTGGTATTATTATTATTATTATTTATTCTTTTTTTTATTGTATAACAATTCATATTAACCTGAGTTTTACCTTGCTCTCTTTCAACTTTAAACACTTCAATTGGTGCTGTGAACTGTAAACTCCGCCTTCTTTAATTCTGGTGGGCTCTGATGGTGGGCGAGGGCTGTGTAGTAGCATAAAATACAGAATTTACTGACATTGTATATTTGCCATACTGCAACAATCTTTGACCTCTGTTACTTATAACATTCTGAAAACTAAGATGCAACTAAGTAATAATTTAAGTTGTTGAATTTTTTCAATTTATATATATATATATATATATATATATATATATATATATATATATATATATATATATATATATATATATATATAATTTATTTATTTATTTTTTTTGCAGCCAAGTTTTTAAAATATACATCAATTCTGACAGCGCCTTATGCTATTTTAGTTGCAGCACATGTTTGATTCATTAGGTGAACTGCACACTGTTCTCAGTCATATAGGGCAGAAGATCACAAAGGGCGCAAACATCATCCCTATTTCAGATAACCTAAAATTCCCTTTGACTCAGGATTCATAATATACAGTAAAGCTGACAGGTGCAACCGGTAGGTCTTTGGCATCTTTCATGTCAGTTTTTAGAGTGTAAGTGGGTAAAACCACATTGTGTAAAGCTTTTATGAGTGTGATCCAATCTGGGCTGGTTTCTTTTGAAGTATACCCTCAAACAAATGTAAGGTGGATCAATAAACTCTCCTTAGATCAGCCAACCCTGCCTCTGCCACCTGGTTTATAATCTCGCAGAGGTGTTCTAAAACTTTGGGAATTTATGTGCCATTATGCATCGCAGGATTGAGACAGAGATGGAGAGGAAGGACACAGGAGAAAATACACATTCGGCTCTCTATCTACACCACATCTGCTATTCAAATAGGAATGGGATCCTTCTCTTGTGTGTTCATGTTTATTTATGGATGCATCTGGGATGCATGGCTCATCTCATTTTGTTGCTAACAAGCACAGCCAAATTAGAGGTGAGAACACTGGGAAACAGCAGTGTGCGGGATTCAGTCAAACCAGTCCACAGCACAGCTTGGCTTCCTATGAGACTATTTATTTATCTCATTGTGTTGTATAAAGTTTATTTAAAGAGAGACTAAAGCTAAATTTGAACATGAGGGAGGAATTCATTAGAGATGAAAGTAATGTTAGTTTATATAACATTTTTTTCTGTCTTTCTTAATATCCATCTCTGGAATTTGCTTTCTACAGTCTGGATCACAAACTTTTTTCCACACATCCTTATCTTTGTAAGTGCTTTTCTTATATCTTTTTAATCTTTCATGCCTGAAGGAATAGTTCACCCCAAGATGAACATTGTCATGTTGATGTTGTTTCAATCTGTGGAAGAGAAAAACTGAGAAAGTTTGATGAATTTTCTTGTGGGTTTTGATGTTATGGTCGAAGTCATCGAAGTATCAAGTCATTTAAAGGACAGTTCACGTTAAAAAAGAGAATTTGCTCATATATACTCACCCTCAAGTTGTTCCAAACCTTTGAGTTTATATCTTTTGGTAAACACAGCTGGAAAATGGAACCATTTTGTTCCAAAGTATTTGTTTGTCCTACATGTGAGTCAGATTTTCAGCTTTCTTCAAAATATTTACTTTGTGTTCAACAAAACAAATAAACCTAAAAAAATTATAAAAAAAATAAATGAAATGCATCTTTATTATCAGCATTACAGATGGCATTGTTTAGTCTTATTTTCTCTTTTCCTTAGATTTGATTCCCTTTACCAACATTAAAAGCTAATTTAAAGTTAATCTTCGCTAACCCTTTGGTATCAAAAATCTAATATTTAATAATCACAAATTGCATTATAAAGTTGTGATACCATTTTTAAATGTACTAATACATACTTAAATTATTTAGAAAACTTTTTTGAATGTTACTATATGATAATTGTAATATAAGCACATACTATTTTAAGTTTAATGTAGCATAATGTTTGAAGCATTAAATAAAAAAAAAAACTAAATCCTGGTTGTTCAAAATACGTATGTAAAATGAGCATAATCAACACAATGCTTATGTTTTTTTGTGACAACCTAATTGTTTTATGTTCAATCAGCTTGAGTTTATAAATAGAGAATTTCAACTCACTGTAAAAAATGTTGGGTTTCACACAAATTCCTTCATGTTGTCCTAACACAAATCACTTAACTTTGTGTAAACTTAATTGATTTGTGTTAGGACATGAAGAATTTGTGTGAAACCCAGCATTTTTTACAGTGAGTTGTAATTCTCTATTTATTGTTGCACAAAAAAGAGAACTACAGGATTTCTGCATGTGATATTACAATAAAAGTACAGTACATGCGAGTTTAGAAAGACACAATTCTGAGCAAATGATGACAGAATTGTCTTTCATAGCTGAACTATGCCTCTAAGGCAGAAGGAGTGTGTGTGTGTGTGTGTGTGTGTGTGTGTGTGTGTGTGTGTGTGTGTGTGTGTGCGTGTGTGTGTGTGTGTGTGTGTGTTGAAGAGGGACCTGCCACTGTGATTATTGGGTTGTGGGATGGATCGCTGGCTGCAGTCTTACTGTTAAGTGCACTTTTTCTTCTCATCCCACAACACTTTTACAGAAGGCATCTTTCAATTTTATAGACACCAAAAGAGAAAAACTGTTTTTAAAAGGTTGGTGGTGAGGCTTGTGTATATTCTGTTTAGGCTTTAGTCATGCTTTATCTGTATTCATTACTGTAAAATAAAAGTATCTGTAAATTGACCCTATTCCATTATTTTAGATTTATGTGTTTTATTAATTTATTTATGCTTTTGAATTGCATACTGCATTTTGACCTTCCTCCAACAACTTTTGATAATTGAAAATTTGCAAAAGTGACAATTATTAATAGTCTTAATTGATATGTTGACTATATTGGTGTTGTAAATTATGATTATGTAAATACAAACATTTTCCCAGAGATGGGTTGTGACTGGAAGGCCATCCGCTGAGTAAAAACTTGCTGGATAAGTTGGCGGTTCATTCCGCTGTGGCGACCCCAGATTAATAAAGAGACTAAGCCAACAAGAAAATGAATGAATAAATAAATACAAAAACCTGGTAATAAACTGTCAGTCCTTTCTCTGTCGTATTACAGACTTAATTCTGTATATTATTTGATTTTACAATATATCACAATAAGGAGCGAGACGTGTTTGGTACAATTTGTTACTATTTTTAGACCACTGGGTTTGAGTTTATTCACCATATGGGGCATAAGAATAGGAAATGTGGTTGGATATAACTTTATTAATGAACTTTTTTTGACCACACCTCTTAACTTAGAAAAAGTTTTGAAACAAATATTTGCGCTTACTAAATGAAATTAGGCTAATGAATGTCTTGAAGTGAAGTGAGTTTCCACCTTTTTCTTATCCACGAAATGAAGGAGTAAATAGTAAAAGTAAAGAGAAAGAGAAAGTAAAAAGGGTCGAATGAAGGAGACTCGTTTTTTATCCTCATGCAAATGGTCTGTTTAACTGTTTTCTCGCTAATCAAGCATTACATTTTTCCACTTACAAATTCTGCTATGTAAATAGCAAATGTGCCTTGGTGCGACGCAACTGACTCTTAAAGGGAACAGAGATAGGGCCTCTGTTTGTAACATCACAAGTTGACAGAGCAGAATTCAACTTCCCATAAATGCAATTCATACCTACAAATAAATAGATAAAAGCAGTGAATCATAAAATGTTTAATCTGTAAATTAACAGATATTTTTTACAGTCTATAGTTGGCCACTTGCACTCAAACTGCTTCAATCTAATATTTATATTTCTTTTTATAACAACACTGGCTGCAGCAGACCTCTTTATTCTCGCAAATCGCTATGCTTCAATGGTCATGCATGGGACATGATTTATTATCACTGGCTAAAAGACAATATGCAGTCAAATTCCCCATATTGTTACAAGAACTGATGATTTATAGCAGAAATATGAAACCAGCTCCTACACCAAATGTTCAGTGACAGTTGAAGCACCACTGTGCAGTTGATCTACAGTAATTATAGTCTAAAAGTACATGTAATGCTAAGGTTCAGCTGACACACTTTTCCAAAGAGTCTTATAGCACACTTATTAAAAGGGACAATCCCCCTGAAGTAACTTGAGGTTAAGTAGCTTGCTCAAGAGCATGACGGAGATGGTTTCAGGAGCCGTTCTTTTCAGATGATAGAGTTTGCCAAGTAAGATGAGTTCTGTCAACATTAGTGTTTGATTTTGGAGCATTATTCCTGTCAACAAAATGTTTTTAAGGCAACCCATGGCCACATCCATGGCCCCAGTGCAAGAGTTGAGAACTTCTAGCCTAGCCTTAGCCTCAGACATCATGAACTGCTCACTAAATGACAAAACTGGAAACATTTCAGGAGTTTTGAAGTTCTCATCTGATTCTACAGGATTTGTGTAAGATGTTTATATATTCTTAACCTTATAACCTGGAAAGACAGCTTTTATGATGGCAAATTCCTTGTTTGGAAGATGAAAGCCATTGTAATAAAAAGCAACAAATAGCACTTAAAGGGATAGGTCATCCAGAAATGAAAAGTGTGTTATCATTTACTCACTCTTCTTGTTTCAAACCTTTATGAATTTCTTTCTTCTGTTAAACACAAAAGGGGATTTTGTGTGTGTGTGTGTGTGTGTTCAACAAGTTTGGAACCACTTGAGAGTGAGTAAATCATGATTCAGTTTACATTTTTGGGTGAACTATTCTTTTAATATAATAAATTACATTCTAAATTTCACAAAAATGATTTGTAGGTTACACTATACCATCTAAAAGATAGAGACTGCTCTGTTATTGTGGGGATATTGACAATACATTTTACAAGTAACACTTGAAGGTGATGTAGTTACACATATCCCAAGCATTACCATTGTAATTACAATGAATTGTGCATAATTACATGTAGCTAATCCTACACCTAACTCACATTCTAGCCCTTTTTTTGCATAACAAGAACAATAGCATACAAAAAATGAGGAATACAATGCTTACATTTTTCACATCAAAGGAACAAATCAGTAGAGAATAAAAAAAATACAGGAGATACAGAATTTACAAAAAAAATTGCATAAGAAAAGGATTCAAAAATTGCATACATCCTTACAGATTTTTTAAACTATGTTTTATATCTTTTAGGGTTTTAATATAATGCTTAACATCAATTTTAAACAAATAAATAGTAGGCTTATCATTGGACCATTTCTGTTTGTGTATATGGTACTTCCTTTATATTATCATTAAACTAATAAACAAATTTTGCTCCAAAGTTTTGTTATTATTGTATATCAAAAAAAATAAAATAAATAACAATCTTTACAAGTCCACATTCTAACCTCAACATATAGCAAGTCCATGTGATGAATTAATATTACTCAGTAGTTAAAAGAATTGTTACACTGTGACTACTTCACTTAACCCTAACCCTAATTGCCATACCCCTAAACATAATGATGAACAAAACAAACTGTGATTGGTTTCCATGGTCAATAAAATATACAATAGATTTTAGACCTGCTGGCATTAGTATTTAAGTTTGGCTGTGTGAGAATAGCACTGGCCAAAACCTCCAGCCTCAGACATCTTGCCCACAGACCCCTGACTGAGCTGATGCAAAACACCATGTTTACATCAGAAGCAGCCCAATGCAGTGACTAAAAACACTGCCTGACTAAAAACAGGCCTTAAAGTCACTTAAGGCAGTGGCTTCCATAGCATTGAATAGTATGACACCTTAAGGTTGTCAATGGTTACAGGTTTTCAGCATTCTTCAAAATATTTTCTTTTGTATTCTTCAAAGTCAAGGGTGAGTAAATGATGGCAGAGTTTATGAGTGAACTATCCCTTCGACTCACAAGCATACTATGTTTACATTGTTGCACATTAAAGGTCCAGTAAAAGTAAAAAAAAAAAAGTTTTTTAGATGTTTGCATTAGAATGTTAGTAATGAGTGTTATCTATAAGCTAGTGTGCTACAAAACAATGTTGAATATTCCATTTAAAATATATAAAACTAATATAAACATCTAAAGCTTGTAGTTTGTCGCTTCCTCCTGAATGAATCAATGTTTTTTTTTTGTTTTGTTTTTTTTTACATCACCTCAATCTTCAGTCATTCAATAATTAATTTTCCTTTGGCTTAGTCACTTTATTAATCAGGGGTCACCACAGCAGAATGAACCGCCAACATATCCAGCATATGTTTTACACAGTGAATGCCCTTGCAGGTGCAACTCAGCACTGGGAAACACTCATAAACTCTCGCATTCACTACCATACACTATGGCCAATTTAACTTAATCAATTTACCTGTACCACATGTAACTTCACACAGAAATGCCAACTGACCATGCCATGACTCTAACCAGTGACCTGTTTTTGCTGTGAGGTGACAGTGCTAACCACTAAGCCACTGTACAGCACCCTCAAACTTCAGAATCTCATCAAATCTTGACCAATCAAATGCTCTCTAGTATCTGACATGCCCTGCCCCCTTCAAGACATTTCTTATTTGCTTTTCATTTGATGCGCTTGATCTCAACCACTCCCACCAGCAGAGCTGTGATAAAACAAAATGCTATTGGCGTTTTTTTTTTTCTCTCTACATGTTTCAGTTGAAATTATGTCAAACATTGAATAAAATTTCACATTTTAAAGCACTTCTCAGTATCTTTCTGTGCAATTATGTGTAATTGAGCTTGGCTTGATTCCCATAGAAAGTCTTTCGTAAAATTATAATTATTCTGTTGGTGGATTATTTTTCATATAGTATCTTACATTTTTAAATACAGCATGATCTGAGATTTCTAAGTCAATCCATGCTTATACATTTTCTTTTATTTGATCATACACAAAAACAACCTTTACTGTTCCACTAAACCAATGAACAATCTTGGCTTCAGCACAGAGAGTGTGATGCTTCATGCTCACTGCTTAATTCCTTTTTATCTTAATCATTGATCCGCATTTAAAACCGTCATTGCACAGATATGTGTCATCACTATGACGCACTGTTTACCACATTGATCCCGCTTTTTATCGCTCTGTATGAAAAGGGTTTAAAAACAAAAGGTCCATGTTGATATGTAAGATTTGTAAGATTTCTATATATATATATATATATATATATATATATATATATATATATATATATATATATATATATATATATATATATATATATATATATATATATATATATATATAAACACATCAACATTTGTAATCTATTTTGACTTCTAGTGGGAAATTTACTTAAAGATAGCTTCCACATACAGGTCAGTACCATAACCAGAGAGCTACAGTGCTTGGCATGTTCCTCAACACACCCCACACTGATGATCATCCCCGCAAAATGTGTTCTCAAATCCTTACATCCTGACTCTATGAAATCAACCTGAATTTCTTCCCTATTCTGCATCGTACTATAATAGTTCATCCACGACTTACATCGTTGTTTGGAAAACGTACCCCTGATCAGTTTGTTATTTGCCTAATAAATGATAATAGGCTACAGTTTTTAATCAGAAACTTTAACAGATTTCTATTTTTTTCTAATGATATATGATGTAATTAATTTGTATTTTTTTCTTATTTCTGTATTGTAAATGTTTAGGAAATATTTGGAACATAAAAAAGTGTGATTATAATGAACATCCGACAAGTTAATCCAGCTAAAAACAGTGCTTAAATGTCATTAAAATGACACCATCATCGTAAAGATATGTGTTATCACTATGACATACTGTTTACCAGATTGGTCCCACTTTTTAGCGCTCTGTGTAAAAAGGGTTTAATAACAAAAGCCCCATGTTGATAAGATTTACAGCAATGCCACAAATTAATAAATAAATCAACCTTTGTGATCTATTTTGACTTCAAGTGGGAAATTTACTTGAAGATAGTTACAATATACAGATCAGCAGCATAACCAGAGAGCTACAGTCCTTGGCATGTTCCTCAACACACCTCACACTGATCATCCTCTTTGCAAAATGTGTTATCCGTTTGCAATTACATGTGCATGTGGCTCAAATCCTTACATCGTGACACTATGAAATTGTGAATTGCTCCCCCATTCTCCTCACACTTTCCAATCGTTTCTTTAGAGTGAAAAAAAAGATGCCTTTAACCACTTCTTACATTAGCTGTATGCCAAAACGGTGCTTTTGGTAACCAAGCAGTGACTCATTTACTGGTGCAATGGAAGCATGCAGTGGCTTTCATTGCATAGCACTGATGCAGAGGTGATGCCGCACTGCCTCATTACATTTGCCAGTCGAATGCTCATCATTCTGCTTAATAAGATGCTTGGTGGAAGCTGGTGGAAAATGACACCACTGAAATGTTTTTTTTTTTTTTTTTTAGTGGGGGAAGCTCACGAGAGATTGCTTGTAATTGCAATTCATGGCTTGTCTCTCATGATGCTGGATGTGAAATGAACACAATTTCGAAACTACATCCATTGTTTGGCTTGCATTTACTTTTTTCCCCTACAAAAATCTGCTTTTGAAAGCCTTGCTGTGAGGTGTTAGTTATCTTGTTTTTATTTGCAGGCTTGCCTGTTAGTGTGCTTTTGTTGGGCTGCATACACTGCACAGGTTGCATGCAGGGGTCATAAAGCGAAACATAGACAGCTGAAATGATTTCCTCTCCCCTCTTGTCCTGCGTCAAAAGCAGAGCTGTGTAATCCAATCTGACAGAGTTTCCTGCAGCATAACGTGCCCCCAAACTTAAAAGACGCCAGGCAAATTCGCCCAGGGACCCCCTGTCCCTGCAATTACGACAGACACCCAGCAGTTATCCCCACCAGGATACAGCGCTAAACAAGGGGCTCCTCTGAAGATTATGCAATTATAACGAAACGATAGCAGATTACTCTTCCTCTAAGCCTTCATGCTTTTATTCATTTAAAGGGCCAGTGCTGCAAAAAATGAGTAAGCTTTTCAGAACAGAAATGAGAAAAATAGTGTAGACAAATGGTTTTAAACCTCAGGGTGTTAAATAAAGACTGTCTAACTGGTTCTTTAGATGAAAAAAAAATCATATGGCCTTAGGCTATAGAGCTAGAACTGTGACAGTTAGGGCTTTTCGAAAGCAAGTAAAGAAAAATCTCCAATTCTCACAGGAGTGAAGCCCTCATGAAATGCTATAAAAATCCCACAGTGCTCACCAGTCTGTCAAGATAACTTTTTAGAGTAACAGAGTAAATGCAGCTTTTTGATCTAGAGCCTCACAGCGCATAGAAAAGCTCAGAGTAGAAGAAATGAGACATCACTATCTATATTTTAGTGGACATTATACCATCAAAAATCATTTGTCATTTTATATTTATGGATTTTTATCATTTATTTATTTGGGTTGGCAGTCAATTTTATAGGCATTGTAATAAAAATGAATCACTTGGGCTATTTAGTCAATTCATCAGTGTACTAATAAATATGGATGTATAATAAATAATTAATATTTGTGGTGAAAAATGTATTGCATTTAATGTATATTGCTTTTCATTTTGACATGTGCATTTTCTACGGTCTACTGTCCTTTTTTTAATCATTGCTTTTGCACACATTGCAGGCCTGTACTAACCAGGGGGGGTTCTGGTCGTTTGGAATATCCACATATCACTAACTGCAGAATTTGTCCCATAATCAGCTCATTTGTCCTGTTTTGACTGCTATGCCATCATAAATAGTGAAAATAGCCCTTTGAAAAAGGCTTTAAGACTAAGCGGAATTTTTTGTAGGCTGTGGTTTCGATGTGACTTCAGCTAGTTTTGGCCAATGCTAACAAACATTTTTCATGAGTCTAATGTCCAGCTGTGCAAGAAAACACACAATTTGATGTAAGAGAAGTCCTGCATTGTTTTTAAATAGAGAAAACATTTAAGAGTAATTTTTATTCAAAATCTTTTAAATATTTTTTATTGAAATGGCCAAATTTTGACTGAAGAAAATTGAAGTTGCATTTCCGAAAACCATTATTAGCCAACTAAGATTGCAAGTTCGGTCGATACAAACATAGTTTGTTGATTTGGCGTTTCCCAAATCTGTTGTTCCAACAAACATTTGCAAACTGCATCGCAAACTTGTACACTTGCAACTACACCTCTAGAGTTGTAGAAGCATAGTTGCTGGTTGTGTTCTAGTCCCAGTTATCTCTCAGATGCCCTATTGATTTAGAACGTTCCAACATTTAAACTTGGAATGATTTATAAACAGACAAACATTAAAGTCATCTATCTTGTAATTTGCTTTGCAAGTGTTTTTACAGTTAAGTTTTAGCGATCTTCATAATGACAATTGCGCTCCTTTCGTAGTGCACTTTGAAAATATCTATGCTATTTTGAACGCAGCTGTAGCTCATGATGAAAGCTATATATGACCTATCATTAAAGGCTGAGATAATGTCTTTAAAGCTTATGAAAACAAAAACATATAGCATACTTTAATGGTTTTAATTAATAGTAGGTTATTTAGTAAGGAACGTAACTGTACTGTAGGCCTATATGACATGGGCCTGTTGGTTAGAACATTTCTCCAGTGAATTGAATGTCAAATTGTACTTAAAAATAAAAATAAATAAATAAACACTATGTAACTTAATAATAATAATAATAATAATAATAATAATTATTATTATTATTATTATTATTATTATTATTATTATTATTATTATTATTATTATTATTTTATTATTATATATTATTATAGAGTAGGACTTTTTTATTTCTTAATAAATAGCCTACTGTAAATTAAACCATTTATTATTTAAATGATTTAAATATGAGATTACATGTTAGTTAAGTGTATAGATTAACTATAGATTATGAAAAATTCTCAAATAATATTTGTAAGGGAAACATAGGCCCTATATGTGCCGTTTACATACATTTCAATTAATATGGGAAACGAGAGCATGTTTTTACCAAAACTTTTTTCTCTAAGGAAGTTGTTACTCCACCCTGTTTAGAGCGTTGTAAGGGACGTTTTACATTATAACTTGGTTCAACAATAGATCTGTGACAGAGCAACTACAGTTTTGGGAAACACTCATAACTACATTTTTTGTCCTAAATGATGCATAGTATTATGATAGTTCAGTCGCCAGTTACATCGTTGTTTGGGAAACGCACCCCTGCATGGTCATTTTGTTATTTGCCTAATAAATGACAAAAGTCTACAGAATTTAATTTGAAACTTAATCAGATTCCTATTTTTTTAACGATATATGATGTAGTTAATTAGTATTTTAAAAATATTCTTGATTCTAAGTCTGTAGGGAATATTTGGTACATCAAAATATATGGTTATGATGACTATTCGACAAGCCAATCTAGCTACAAAAATAGTGCTTGCAATGTTACTAAAATGCAGATATAAAATTTAAATCTCATAACTAAATAGGAAATGAGGCAAATAACTGCAAAGGTCCAGTTTTTAAGAAAAAAAGAACCACTTCTTTCACCAGGCTGGCTACAGGCCTGCATTGCATTTTGTGTGAACTGCTGAACACAAATGAAGAATTTTTTTTTCATTCCAGCACATTTGAGCTTCATATTAAACTGCTTGATTCATATGGATTTATTTTTTAATCTCTTTATGGACGGCTTTGAAGCAGTGTTTGAGTTTTGTGTGAATAGGCATTCAGCAGAGATGCACAAATATCTCTGATTAGATTAAAAATAACTTCATTTGTGTCCTGAAGACAAATAAAAATGTAATGAAATGATGGAGGCTGAAATAATCCTTTCAGTTTAACATTGTTTAACTTTAAAAAATTGGCAGCACGGTTGCTCAGTGGTTAGCACTGTCACCTCACAGCAAGAAAGCCGCTGGTTCGAGTGCCAGTTGGCATTTCTTTGTGGAGTTTGCATGTTTTCCCTGTGTTTGTGTTGCTTTTCTCTGGGTGCTCCAGTTTCCCCCACAGCCCAAAGACATGTGGTATAGCTGAATTGAATAAACTAAATCGGCCATAGTGTATGTGTGTGAATGAGAGAGTGTCTCCTAGCACTGAGTTGCAGCTGCAGGGCTAGGCTAAAGCATATGCTGGATAAGTTGGCGGTTCATTCCACTGTGGCAACTCCTAATGAATAAATGCACTAAGCTGAAGTAAAATGAATAAATGAATGAATGAACTTTAAAAAACTCCAGACCCCTGCTTTATGTTCCGTTTGGTTAAACTCCATCTGTTTGAACACAAGAATTTCACAGTAAAATGAAGATATCCATAAACAGCGTGGATGCAAAATGGCTGCATTTCTGGTAATCAAAATGAAATATCCTCCGAGGAGGCATTGCGAATTATACTGTCAGATTAAACCCAGGGCCTCAGACGATGTCATTTTGCCTGTAAATGTGGGTGGAATTCTACGGTATGTGCTAATGAAAGCAGCTAACGGTATTTAGGTTGGCTCCTAGCTCCTATTAATAGTCGAGAGAAAGTAGCTTTTGAGGTCAATAAACTCCAGCCCCCTTATTTCTCTGATGTTGCAGGTTTCTGTTTGTTCCTTTCGGTCTCACAAATAATAATGCATAATTTAGACGACATCAAGCTTCACAACAAAAGCACAGGATCTCAAAAGCAGTTTCTCTCTTTTTTTAATGCAGGATGAATATAGAGTTAACAGTTGGGGGTTTCTATAACTGTCTGCTTTCTTGTTTTATTCTTCCATCCAAGCGTCGCTCCCATCTGTCATTCACACTCAAAACATCATCGCATTGATTTTCTGCACATTTTGACTCTAGTCTCTGAGGGCTTTTGTTTGCAGTTCTTTAATATTTTAGTTGGCATCACATTGAAAACATCTCAGTTGTTAACTTTCTTTGTGATCCAACAATGTTTCACTAGCGTTTGTCCTGACAGTCAAGGTGATCGCTTCAGCAGAGGTGCAGTCTTTCAGATCTGTCTATAAAAGCAGTGTGTCTGTCATTTTTTTTTTGACGCAGAATGTCTTATTTTAATTATTTCTGTAATTACTTTCCCCCACAGATTATACGTCTCACATTCAAGGGAGAAATCATTCCATTCACAAGCAATTGGATGAGAGTCATACTTGCCCTTGGCAACTAAAGATGACGTTACTATGGAAACGACTTGTGGCGCTATCAATCATTGGCTGCCTCGCAGGTAAATTATTGTCCTGCTGTTTGTCAAACTGCTGACTTTCTTTCTGTTTTTATTTTGGTGCTCGAAGTTTATGTTTAATGGACTGTCATGAAAGAAAGAATTTCATTACGATCTTAATCCTTGGATTCATTCAGTCCTCCGAGGAGGTTTGAGAGGAGACACTGAGGTTTGATGAGTTTATTTGCGCACTCATGTGGAATAGATTGTTATTTTGAATGCCATTGAACTTGATTATCATATTGTGTTCAGAAAAGAAATAACAGTTAGACACATGGAGTGAAAGTCCCCAATTTTTATTGATCAATTTGATTTTAATAATTAAACTCAATAATTACCATTTACAGTCCTCAGCCTATATGAGTGCACCCTTTACAAATTAATCTTTTAAACTCATATTTTTTTTAATAGGAAGCTATACCATATTATATTTGAAAATATACATTGTATATGTACAGAGTACTGAAGCCAAATCTGAAGCTTATCTAACAAGATAACGGTCTAAAAACTAGTACACCCAAATTTATATGTTATAGAAAAATATAAAATACAAATTTAAAAAAAGAGGAAAATTCAAGAGAAGCAAAACATTGACAAAATTAGTTGAAATTTTGTAGATTGTATATATTTTTGCAATATTTTGCTTGAATTTGATTGTGTTATCTTTCTATTTCTAAATATGTTTGGTGACAAAAATATTATTTTAATAAATATAACTGTTTAATTAATCAGTTTTGCTTAAATGCACCAAAATACATTGTCTATAATTACTGAGAATAAAAATTTGGGGTGTACTCAATTATGCTGAGCACTATATATCACCACAGTTTTGCCACAAATGAACCATGGTTAAATTATTATTATTATTATCATTATTTGTTTTTATATGTAGTAAATTATTTCAGATAAATTAGAAGAAGTCTTGTGGCTGTGTGCTTAGCATTTTGCTAATCAAGATAGAAACAAGCAATGTGATAAAATACAGATAATTCATGCTTGCATAATATTAAAACATGCTAACAACATACTAAACATGCTAGCTATCGTATGAAAATAAACAAATTAAAAAACTACCACTTTCTTCATAAAGAACAATTCTGCCAAAACTCTAAATCATGCTAATGTTTGGGGTGAAAACCTGCTAGCAACATAGTAAACATGCTAACTGCAACACGCTAGAAATTCTGCTAGTAACATGATCATGCTAACAATATGTTAAAAATGCAAGCTATGTGCTAATAATGATTATTTCTTTGTCTCCCTCTTCTCTGTATTCCGTTCGGCTGTTCTTTCTTTCTCCATAATTACTTTATTATCTCAATATATATATAAATATATATGTTAGTGTTTTGTATATAATTTGCTTTAGTCACTCCCCTGCCGTCCAAATTCACGGTTCCTGAAATCGCAAACACGCTCAATAAAGATGACAAAGACCCACTAGATCATGTCATTCGTCAGTTATCGTACTTTATAACAGTACAATTTTTAATGAAAAACTGTATTATATCTAGCATGTTTTCAGTTGTGTAGTTAGCAAGCAAAACTTGTCATAATGTGCAATATTGCAAGGATCGCTGGTCTCACTCTCACATGCTTTGTCCTAAAGCGACCATACTATGCTTAGTGGTTGGTCAGTGGTGTGCAGAAATTACACATTACTAAGGCATACTTACATTCTATTTTAGACTGAATATTCAGAATAGCATTGTAAACAATTAAAGGACTGCGGCACAGATTGTCATTGTTTAAAAATTAACCAATGTGAATATAAAACCAACTTCACCTCAGTAAAGCGGGCTAGGCAGAATAATGCTATTTACTTATGTTTTGTTGGTAAACTAAATAAAAGTTCTACATTATCAATGTTGTAAAAGTTCCCTTACGAATTTAAAAATAGTCACATCAAGCTTTCGCCAGAAGATTTCTGTGGCTGAACAACACTTCTGTGCGTATAGCCTATTCATAACACAACAAAATCTAAAGCAGCTTTACGTGACTAAAATAACAGATACATAACATAACAGAACATTACCTGTCTAAAAGAAATACATCAGCCATGTTGTCATCCTTCCTCCAGCGCGCAAAAGTAACTCCAATATTGATATAGGATTTAAAATTTTTGATTCAGGATTTATTTTTACCGCTGTCATTCGAGTCCATGTGATCGCGTCATGCATGTACGCGCATCGGAGTATCTGCATGAAAAGGGGTGCGCAGTTCTACAAATCTATATTTGCTGACAGACAGTTTGGGCTACTTATCAGAATCATGGGAATTATCTGCCTGACAACTTTTAATTGGATGAACATTTTTATTTTATTTTATTATATTCATTATATATATATATATATATATATATATATATATATATATATATATATATATATATATATATATATATATATATATATATATATTTTCTTTTTTTTTTTACCCAGAATTCAAAATACATATAAATACATTTAGATCATTTACTTTAATTTATTACTATTGAAATGTGAAGAGACTTTCACAACAAAAAATATTTCTGAAGACAATCACCTACTGCACCTTTAAATAACAAAACATGGTTTGAGATAACTGTAGGAACCCTGATATATAATATTTTTTCTTCACCCAGTCTTTATATCCATCTACAGTATGCTTGGTCTCCCTAAAGGCTGCAGTGAAGCTGTGTCCCGATACCTGTTTGTCAAAGATTATTATCAGGAAACCTGGGATTGAGGTTTACTTGTATCTCAGCAGAAACCGCTGCCTATTTTCCTCTCTCTGGATGATATTTTTCAAATACAACTAAAAGGCAACTTATTTTTGTTCATTGGTGGCAGTATTTAAAAGCTAAAATTTATCAATAAATGTCCATGTGATATATAGATATATATATATAGACAAAATTTACTTATTTTCTTCCTCTATTGATGAAACCAAAACAAAGAACAATTATAACCAGTACATGCATCAAGTAACCCATGGTTTGTAATTTCAGAATTGATACACACAACCATTCCTCTGTTGATTTTTCCACAACAGCTGCTGACACAGAAGTTTATTTTCCTGTAGTATGGTGTTTCAGCATGAATTCTCTGGCCGCTTTGTATATGTGGCTTCAAGGTGGATCCCTGTATAATCTTAATTAATACAGAGAAAATCACGGCCGCAAGCCTTTGGAATCTATTTAGATATATTACATAATATTCTAACAATGGGGGCGTAATGTCTCCTGAAGCACACTTCTAGAAAAATGAGGTGCATAGAGCTGCCAAAGATGTGTGAATAATGGCATTTACTGTAGTTGTGGATATCTTTTACCATTATCATATGAGCTCTCCAAGCACGCAAAATATAATCAGGCAATTTTTTTTTTCAAACACTGTTTTAGGTGACAAAAAATTTAATGTTATGTAAACCTTTGTTGGTCACATTTTATAATAAGTTTCATTAGTTATTGTATTTACTAACATGAACTAATAATGAACAATACTTTGAGAGCATGTATTAATCATAGTTCAACATTTACTAATGCATAAATAACATCCAAATTCATACTTGTTAACATGAATTAATGCACCGTGAGTTAACATTAACAAAGAACAACTGCTTTTTCATTAACTAATGTTAATTACATGAACAAATACTGCAATAAATGTGTTGTTTATGGTTCATGTTAGTAAACTAACTTTGACTAATACAACCTTATGATAAAGTGTTACCCTTTTGTTTTGTACATACAGTAGTGTAAAAAAGAGCTAAATCTGATATACTGTATTATGCCTTTAACCTAATGTATTTATGATATGTTAATGCACTGTATATTATTTTTGGAATTAATATTGCATCTGTGCACTTTGGCAAGTACTAATTTGTCAACAACACATTTTTACTATTATAAACATATATTATTTAATTTATTAAGCACATCTAGGAATAAGTGTGTTGTTTTATTTTTACATAAATACATACACTCACTGGCCACTTTATTAGGTACACTAATACATTACTAGTACCGGGTGGAACCCCTTTTGCCTTCAGAACTGGTACTGTTCAAGAAGGCACTGGAAATATTCCTCAGAGATATGGTCCATATTGACATGATTGCATCACACAGATTTGTCAGCTGCACATCCATGATGCAAATCTCCTATTCTACCACATCTCAAGGTGCTCTATTGCTCCATTTGCTCCATTTGAGTACAGTGAACTCATTGTCATGTTCAAGAAACCAGTCTGAGATAATTCGCGTTTTATGACATGGTGCATTATCCTGCTGGAAGATGGGTACACTGAGGTCATATAGAGATGGACATGGTCAGCAACAATACTCAGGTTGTTTGGTAGGTAAAGTGTGCCAAGAAAATATCCTGTTACACCACCACCACCAGCCTGAACCGTTGATACAAGGCAGGATGGATCCATGCTTTCATGTTGTTGATGCCAAATTCTGACTCTACCTTATGTCGCTTCAGAAATCGAGACTCATCAGACCAGGCAACATTTTTTCAATGTTTTATTGTTCAATTTTGGTGAGCTTGTGCGAATTGTAGCCTCAGTTTCCTGTTCTTAGCAGACATGAGTGGGACCCGGTGTGGTCTTCTGCTGCTGTAGCCCATCTCCCTCAAGGTTGTATTAGTTGTGCATTTAGAGATGCTCCTCTGCATACCTCGATTGTACAAGTGTTTGTCTGGCCAATCTGCTCTGACCTCTGGCATCAACAAGGCATTTGCACCCACAGAACTGCCACTCACTGGATATTTTCTCTTTTTTGGACCACTCTCTGTAAACCCTAGAGATGGTTGTGCATGAAAATCCCAGTAGATCAGCAGTTTCTGAAATACTTAGACCAGCCTGTCTGGCACCAACAACCATGCCGCGCACGAGGTCACTTAAATCATCTTTCTTCCCCATTCTGATGCTCAGTTTGAACTGCAGCAGTTCGTCTTGACCATGTATACAGTACATGCATAGATATTTGCATTAACATGCTGTTGGAAAGGTGTACCTAATAAAGTGGCCGGTAAGTGTATGTTTTACTGAATGACAGTGAAGCATTAAAAATATTTTATACTTGTCTGGCAGGTTATTTTTACAGGTTATTTAAACCATTCAAGTAGACAGTTTACTAATTATGAATGTTCTGAAATATAGTAGCGCATCCAAACCATCGAGGATCAACCTAAAATTGCCATAAAGGAATATAAAGTTAGACTAAATGACTGCATATTCAAATATTAAAGTAAAATACATATTTCTGTCTGTCTCAGTCTCATTAGCACAAGCAGAGGACGCTAAATTCTCTGGTCCAAGCTGGAAACGAGAACCAGAAGACCTGATACTACCCATCTATTCCCCTCAACAAGAGACTGTTTTAAGCTGTGAGGCGTCTGGAGTCCCTTCTCCTCAATACAGGTAGGAATGAGTCTAATCTAGCGTCCTATGATAGCAATTTATGCATCCTTTCATTGCTATTACAAACCATTTAAGGTGGTTGGCTTTGGCAAATTGGCAGCTTATTCCCTTAAGGATCAACTTGAAAAGTAATGGCGCTGATTGCTATTGATTTTCCAGGTGAGAGCCAATTTATTTGTCCTTGGGGTCTGTTATTGCATAAATCCAGCAAACTACTGTATTTCTATCAGCCAATCCCAGTAGCATCCAACTGTGAACCATCTTCTATTTGCTTTCCGGTGTCAATAATCTTAAATGTGGATCAACAGATTTGCTGCTAAAAAAAGGCAATTGGCAGTCTAGCCTACATACTTCCTGTGTACACATATCAGTAAGAGCTTCATACATTTGAATTATTATTATTATTATTTTTTTCACTTATGGTCTAATATTTTATTCATATGTACATATTTAATATTTATACCCTTTCAGCTTTTTTGTTTTAGTTGCACCTGATGTTATTTTTGTCATAATAAATATTGTAGCTACTATTTTTTGTAGCTCGGTCAAAAATGAGACATCCTTTGTCATTCAGAATAACATTTCTGCATAAATACAAATTAAGTATGTATTTATCCTTTAGGTCTGCCATTGCATGAATCCACTAAACTACTGTATTTCTAAAAGCTTACCCAAGTGGCATCCCACTGTGAACCATTTTCCATTCGCTTTCCAGTGTCAATAAATTTAAATGTGCATCAACAGATTTGCTAAAAAATTGCAGTCTAGCCTACATACTGTGTACACATATCAACAAGAGCTTTATGCTTTAGCATTAACATTTTTTATGCATATTATTTTATTAAAATTTTATTTCTATTTTATTTCTAGCCTGTCAACTTTCTCTTATAGAGTTTTAGCTGCATCTGTTTTTTTATTTTTATTTTTATTTATTATTGTCCTCCTTATTAAGATTTTTAACAAGAAGCTTTGTTCTAGAAATTTGCTAATTGTCATCACTGAGGGTCTGCTGTTGCATAAATCCAGTAAACTACCAGTAGCATCAGACTACAACCCATTTTTCATATGCTTTTCAGTGTCAATGACTTTAATTATACAGCATATTAACATATTTGCTTAAAATGTCAATTTAGCCTACATACAGAAATAATTGTTCAATTTTACATACCTGTGTGCACATAACAGCAAGTGCTTTAGCAATTAATGTAATTTTTTTAAAATAATGTAACATTTTAATTTCTGTTTTGCTTTTTAATATCTTTGTTCGGTGCTATTTTTTTCTTTCCCCATACACATTTTTTGCACCTAAATTTGGCGATTTTAGCTTTAACAATGAAATACTAATTAATTTTCTGAGAGTATGCTTAAATACAAATTAAGTGTTTATGTATTTATCCTTTGTGTCTGCCGTTGCATAAATCCAGTAAACTACTGGATTTCTAAAAGCTTGTCCCAGTAGCATCTGACTGTAACCCATTTTTTTGTTTTAGTTGTACCTGATGTTATTTTTGTCATAATAAATATTATAGCTACTATTTTTTGTAGCTCGGTCAAAAATGAGACATCCTTTGTCATTCAGAATAACATTTCTGCATAAATACAAATTAAGTATGTATTTATCCTTTGGGTCTGCCATTGCATGAATCCAGTAAACTACTGGATTTCTAAAAGCTTGTCCCAGTAGCAACTGACTGTAACCCATTTTTAATTTGCTTTCCTGTGTCAATAACTTTAAACACACAGTAAGTATATCAACATAGTTGCTAAAAAATGTCAATTTAGCCTACATACAGAAATAATTATTTAATTTTACATACTTATGTGCTGTCTGCACATATCAGCAAGTGCTTTAGCGGTTATTATTTATTTGTTTTATTTTTTTATTTATGATATAACATTTTATTTCTGTTTTGCTTTTTAATATCCTTGTTCATTGCTACTTTCAGCTTTCTCTGTACACATTTATGCAGGCTAGATTTTGTGTTTTTAACTTTAACTTTGTAATACTAATTAATTTTCTGAAAATATGCTAATTGTCATCACTCACATACAGCATGTTTTAGTAGTTTGGCCATGTAGCTACTATTTTGTTATCTATTTTATTTTATTATTTTTTTGTAGCTGGTCCAAAAATGAGATATCCTTAGTCATTCAGAATAACTATTTTGCATAAATACAAAGTAAGTGTTTACGTATTTATCCATTGGGTCTGGTGTTGCATAAATCCAGTAAACTACTGTGTTTCTAAAAGCTTGTCCCAGTGGCATCTGACTGCAGCCCATTTTCCATTTGCTTTCCAGTACAATAACTTTAAACATACTGTATATCAGTACATATAAAACGTCAATTTAGCCTACATGCAGAAATTATTGTTTAATTTTATTTACTTATATGCTATGTGCACATATCAGCAAGTGCTTTAGCAATTAACGTTACTTGTTTTAAATTTATCCAGCAGGCCCAAGATGTCAACATAATGTCAGATTGACATTGTACCCCAATGTCGTAGAGACGTTGTGTTTTCTTTGCAAAGGAAAATCAGGTTGACATCAGAATCCCACGTCAGGTCAACGTCAATGTTCAACGTCCAACCTAAAATCAACCAAATATCAATGTCTAATAATGTTGCAGCTTGTCGTTATGTGGACATATGATGTCTTTCAGATGTTGGATTATGTTTGCCATACCTGACGAATAAATGTCAGAAGTAGGACATTGGTTTAAGATGTTAGCTTGACATTGGATTTTGATCGCTTTTCAACACAACCTAATATCAACCAAATATTAACGTCATTTCACATCGTTATTAGACATCAAACTAACATTGCCCTTAGACACTGAGATTGGATTTAATCAAGTGACATCACAAGCTAAATCTAACCTAATATTAATATTGTATGATGTTGTATAGATATTTATGATATAACTAAATAAAATTATGAACATTTTACTTTCTGTTTTGCATTTTAATATATTTGTTCACTGTTAATTACAACTTTATTTGTAGTTTCACCAAGAGATGCATTGATGTTTTTAAGCATTAATATTGGCATACTAATTAGGATTTGACTTTTTTTTTCTGAAAATATGCTAATTGTCATGACTCATATCCAGTATGTTTTAGCAGTTTGGTCATGTAGCTAATATTTTGTGTAGCTGGGTCCAAAAGGAGACATCCTTTGTCATTCAGTATTACTTGTTTGCATAAATACAAACTAAGTATTTATGTATTTGTCCTTTGGGTCTGCCATTGCATAAATCTATCATACTGAATTTCTAAAAGCCTCTCCCAGTGGCATACGACTGCAACCCATTTCCCATTTGCTTTCCAGTTGCAATAACTTTAAACATGTATCAGATTGGTTAAAATAAATGGGCAATCTAGCCTAAATATGGGGCTTTGTATGAGATTGTACACATAACAGCAAGAGCCTTAGGAATTAGCATACCAGTTTTATTTATTTTTACATTTTAATACCTGAGCTCATTGCTATCTTTTTTTTTTTCTCTGTAAATTGTTTTTAGTTGCGCCTAGAGTAGCTTTAATGTTTTTAGCTTTAAAACTGTCATGCTAATTAAGATTTTTAATGAAAAAAAAACTTACTTTTGTGTTCTGCTAAAAAAAATTTAGCCTACTTACAGAGATATGTTCGAGATTCATTACTTGTGTGCTGTGTACACATCTCAGCAAGAGCTTTTAGGAATTAGCATGCCAGATTTATCTTTCCGAGAGGGTAAACGTAAGCTACAGTACTGTAAGAACGGAAATTGGCTTTGAAATTGGGAGGGGTCTAAATGACTAATTTGTGCTCGAGATCCTAAGATACCGTCCCGTGTATTCCCTGGTGAGGCGTCTGCTCTGAAAATAGCGGCGTTCTCCGGCTCTGTGGTATATTGTGTTTCGTAGCTTGGGTCAGCATCATGTAAATGCTCAGGCAAGCACAAGGGAGGGAAGTAATAACCTTGTGAGTGACATTCGATTTAAATGCTTACATTTCCCTTTAGTGCATCTTTGTGGTGATTTAACATTACGAGAGTATCAATGAAAGAGCGAAGAGCACACTGACAGTTTTTAGTTGCCATGCTTCCTTTACTTTTTTGCAAGCAGTAATTGTCTCCAAGGTCGAAAAAAAAAAGTTTGACTTCTCGACCTCGCTCTTGGTTTATTTATGCAGATGTGAAACCATAAATAAACCCGGGTGGAAAGCAAATAAAGTGGCTTATGCATATATTCAACAAAATGCAAAACAGTCATTTTCAGCTTTGTCACACTGAAATACACTGGAATCCCTTAATTCTCTTAATTCTTTTCTTACGGATATTAGGTGTGTTTGGTTTCAGATTGTCATGAAAATTATTTTTCTTGAACCAGCTGAGTGTGATTGATTTTACACATTTGGAAATTATAACCATTTACTTTTTGCACCATAAAGGAGCAATCAGCGCTAACAGAAATAGTACTACTATGAGCAATATCACATGAGAAGCAGTCCGATATGGCTGTGTATTGGCACTAGTGGAAGGCGTGTGTTTGCTCGTGGCCACAGGCTGAGTGTCTTATTGTCCCATACAACTGCATTTTTACAACAAGGCATAGGCACAATTCGAAGGCATAATCATGTATATAAAAAAGAAATTAAAACAAAGAGTCTAAAAAATCCTTTTTTTACGAGGAGCTACTTTCTTCCACCATATATTCACATTTGCAGCTGACCATCAGAACAGCAGAATCTGTAGCTACTTTACAAACGTCACTTTAATATTTGAATGATTCTCGAGCGTAATGTCTAAAGTGATGACGAAAGTATTTCTCTGTTGCAACTGGGATTTCACAACAATTAACCCTGAAAAAACCAAAGCAAAGCAAGCAATATCAGATTACTATGGCATAAATACAGTACTTCATAATACAAAAGAGAGAGATCGACTTAAGAGTGTCAGTCACCTGTTCTATAATGATTTGTTTAGCTGTAATTTGAAACTTACACTAAAAAAAAAAAACCTGTCAGTAGTGTGAAAGTAGTAGATCAGTTGTTTTTAATATAGAGAAATACAAAGAAATGCTAAGAAATACAATGGTGTAACGCAAGATCAAGTTCCTTTACACACACATTCTCAGCGGCCACATCACTACAATTCTTTCTGTTAAAATACTACTTTTTCAGTGAGTGATCTGATTCTAGCAATTTAATTTATGTTAGCAGCTTTCTCTCGTTTTATAAAAAAAAATATTTTTTTTTAATTTTGTTCCAAGTTAAAATGATAAAATTACCAATAAATTATTATTGTTCTAATATTGACTTTTTTGGTATATAAACTACTGTTACAATAACTTATAAATACTTTAAATTTTATGTAAAGCATGGTAAAGAATTCAACCCAAGCACATTCTGAAAACATACCTATATATACATTTCTGAAGACCATGAAATACGTCCCAGGACGTACGTTTTTTGTAGTTTCTGTTTTTGCAAATACATGAGAGGCCGCTGTGTACACATTTTGAGATCTCAAATTTCTCTTGCAAGTGCCATTTGTGCCTGCTGTTCTTTCGTAAACCCACCAGAGGCCGCTGTTGACTGACTGCTTGACTGAATGACTGATTGACTGACTTACGCTCCCCCTTCCCTAAACTCAACCAATTTTATTGATTGACCTGCCCAACCGCTTGCCTTAACCCAACCAGAAATTTTCAAAAGCAATCCAGAAAAAGAAAAGCCCTCGTCTGATTTTTACTAAATTTTCATATTTTACCACATTCTCACCCTGTTATTTACTTGTTTATTTTATTTTTTTGGATTCTGTTTTTGTCTTACCCGCTTCCTGGAACTGTTCTTCACCTGACTCAAACTGTCGTTGTGATCAACTCTCTGCATCTCAAGTTCGTCGACGTACATGGCAAGCTAAAGGGACAAACT
Organism: Danio rerio; assembly: GCF_052040795.2. Taxonomy (NCBI): domain Eukaryota; kingdom Metazoa; phylum Chordata; class Actinopteri; order Cypriniformes; family Danionidae; genus Danio; species Danio rerio. The sequence goes on along the minus strand of NC_141026.1, from coordinate 46,819,858 downwards.
GGTTACAGCGGGAAAGCCGAATGGCGTCATACCACCCCGTAGCATCCGTTTAAAAATTTAAATGCAACCATACCTCTGGCTACATAATTTGCAGTCTCAGAAACGGATAAAGGGCTACGTTTTCAGAATGAGCCTATGTTAAAAGAGTTACAATACTATTGTTGTTGTTTTTTTTTTTTTTTGGCTTAGAACAAACATTTTAATGTATGAAAAGACATTATGTTATTACAAAAATGGTCCCACTTTATATTAAGTGGCCTTAGCTACATGTAAGGTGGCTGAGGTTTATGGATGAGTTAAGGTGTAAGAAATGGTCAGCAGTGTAATTACATGCATGTATTTACACAATAAGTGAATTGTAACAAATGATTAGTTTCAGTGTAAGTACATTTTAGTTAAGGCCACTTAATATAAAGTGGAACTAAAAATATTACTTCTTCTATGTCTTCAATTTCTGTCTCTTAAGTTTTTTTTTTAGCAAGCTACAGTTTCAAAGTAGCTTCCACCAAAACCAGTATTACTGTAAAATCTGTATTGCCTGGCTTTAAAGATCACCTCGATTTAATCTGTGGATTCTAGTGAAACTTTCGTTCTGTGTGTTTGATAAAACCTACACCCATCCTTCAGTGAACTTTACCGCAATACATCGAGACACTGATAAGATTGGTGACGCTTTAAAGATAAATTTTCAAAGCTAAAATTGACATTTGTGCAGTAAATTTATCCCCAGCAGTAAATTCCTCAATGCCTGACTTAAATGCATCCAAAAAAAAATAGTGAAGAGGCACCAGAAAGGTTCAGTCTCAGCCCAGCAGTCATTTCGAGTGTGTTCAGTCGAGGCAGCTAATGTTGACTGAAGAGAGGCCAATTTTGCTGCAAAAGAATAAGTGGAGGAAGAGTCTCTAAAGAACATCCTGCTACTTTCTTTGTCAAGAGAAATTGTCCGTATTCCAGCAAAGTCTTGTGGTATTTCAGTGTCTGCAGGGGCCGGTGTGAACCTTGAGAAGTCAATGTGCCAGGCTATTTTGCATCTCAGTTTCAGATTCCATGGAAAAGTAAGTCAGAGCTGAGTCAGAGAAGATCACTTGGCTGCATTCTGCTTTTCTTTTCTTTTGTTTTCTTTTGTTTTTTTAGTTTTTTGGTTTTTTTTAGTTGCTTTATTCTTTTACAGGGTTACAACCTAAATAATTTATTATTATTATTATTATTATTATTATTATTATTATTATTATTATTATTATTATTATTATTATATTTTTTGTTTGTTTTAAACAAACTACCAAAAGTTTGAATTAGTCATGTTTTTTTTTTTTTTTTTTTTTTTTTTTTTTTCACTAAGACTGCATGTACGGCATTTACACTCACCAGCCACTTTATTAGGTACACCATACTAGAACTGGGTTGGACCCTTTTTTGCCTTCAGAACCATCTTGATCCTTCGCGGCATAGATTCAACAAAGTACTAGGAATATTCCTCAGAGATTTTGGTCCATATTGACATGAGCATCATGCAGTTGCTGCAGATTTGTAGAAGATGGGTACACTGTGGTGATAAAGGGCTGGACATGGTCAACAACAATACTCAGGTAGGCTGTGGCGTTGACACGATGCTCAGTTGTTAATAATGGGCCCAAAGTGTGCCAAGAAAATATCCCCCTCAACATTGCATCACCACCACCAGCCTAAACCGTTGATGGAAGGCAGGATGGAACCATGCTTTCATGCTGTGGATGCTAAATTTTGACCCTACTATCCGAGTGAAATCGAGACTTATTAGACCATGCAACATTTTTTACTGTCTTGCCATGTGATTGGCTGAATTTAAATTTGCATTAACGAGCAGTTTGACAGGTTAACCTAATAAAGTGGCCAGTAGGTGCATTTACCTTTTAAAAATATGGTTAAAACAGTGTTATTGTGATTATTATTTTTTAGAAATAGAGATAACTATTAAAACAGTTTTCTATTGGAGCACATTCTTAATGAAGATACCCTAAGCTGATCTGAAACATTGGTATGAAAGGTATTTATTTTATGGTATTGGCTTTAGAATATTAAAGTCCATTGATACCACTAAATAACATGTAAAGAAAAGAAGCAATTGTGAAGTTTTATGTAATGATAATAAAATGTAATAATGCTGACTTTACAATAGCAAAACTATATCTTTCAATTAAGACTTTTTGTCATTGTCATGGCGAACTTGAATTTGTGATTATTATGTTTTAAGGCAATTGAAAAAATGGCAAGAATAAATTGTCAGAATTGGCATATATACATATCTCAGAACCAGGAGAGATTCTCCTGACTCCCAGTCACCACAATCACTCTGATCACGATCAGATGACACCTGCACTTTATCCCCGTTCATCACTATAGCACTATAAGAACCCTCACCAACCCTCACTCAGTCTGCGTCGGAAATCGCATAATTCCATAATATATAGTTTGCTAGTATGCAAGCCGAGTAGTGTGTCTGAAAAACAGTATGCTAGAAGTACCCGGATGACCTACTACTTCCGGCGAGATTCTGAAGTGCGCATTCGATGCATGCTACGATATCCCATGATGCCCCGTGAGAGAATTCATGAATGTGAGTGAAGCGACGCAACTGATGCAGGTAGGTCATGTGATCATGACAAAATGCCGGATGTAGTACAGTTCCATTCATACTGCTCACATTCACGCTGTATAGAACATACTTTTCTAACAGTTGAGTAGTAAGTTTAAATTCAAATGCTTTACCTACTGAGTAGTAAGCGATTTCAGACACAGCCTCAATGTCTGGCAGCTGGGGTGCTGAAAAAAAAAAGAAAGGCCATTAAATTACAGAAATTTACCATAAAATAACGGAGGTTAAATACAGAAATGTCCTTAAATTTAAATTTTTTGTAAATTTCTGCCATTGTCTGTTAATATCCGGTAAATTTCTGTAGTTTAATAGCCATTATTTTACCAAAAAAAAGTTCAAATAAATAAAAAAAATTTAAAAAGTTTTTAAATAAAAAAAGTTTTTACAGTGTATGAAGGACAAAACCCTCTCTATGGCCAGTGTAATTAATCTAGTTCTAAGATTACTCACCACTCTCATTCCCTGTGATCTGTAGTGTCTGCATATCTGCCCTCTAGTGTGGTTTATCCTGGTCCCTCTTTCCATATATCGGTGTGCCTGGCTCCTCCGCATCATCTTCTGGTCCACCTGGTCCATCTCCACCCTGCAATCAATTTCATTGAGTTTTATTCATACCTGCCATCCTATAGTACATAATAACCTGTTGTTATACTTCCATCTCAACCCTCTATTCTGACTCTCTCTATCTATCTGCTCTAACAGAGCACGGACATTTTCACAGTATGACTGATAATATATATATATATATATATATATATATATATATATATATATATATATATATATATATATATATATATATATATATATATATATATATATATTTTTTTTTTTTTTTTTTTTTTTTTCTGGAGAAAGAAAATTTGTTTTATTTCAGCTAGAATAAAAGCAGATTTTAATAATAAAAAAAGCATTTTAAGGTCAATATCATTAGCCCCTTTAAGCTATATATATATATATAGCTTATGATTTGAATCCAAAGTGGAAGAAAGTAGTTCCTAATACAAAAGGGTTTTTGAGACTCTCCATGTTTGATTTAGTTTTTATATACACAATTATGCCGTCAAACTGTTGTATAAATGCAATATCACACTCGTAGCAGTGCGATATGGCTGCATATTGGCACTTGTGGGGGCACTAAGGCCTCAATTGCACGCCTCCCACCAGTGCTGATATACAGCCATTTAACACATACCATCTGTTTGTCTGTCAACAGTAGCCATGAAAATAGTCCACAAATTTGCTCTAATGAAAATGTATGTTTTCCTGTATTTTCACAAGTTTACCCTCTTTGATCACAAATATATCACAGTTGTAATGGAAAAAAAATCTTTTTTCACTAATAGTCATCTCTGTGAAAAATTCACAGCTGCTGTTAAACCATGATATATATGGATGTTATAAGGCTGGTGATGTGCAGTTTGCAACGCCTTAATTTCTCTTGGTGTTTCTCAGCTTTTTTGTCAGCTCTGTTTGCTAAGCCAGTCTCGCTGTTTGAGGTGTTTAACCGAGTTGTTTGACTTCCCCAATAGGGCTTTAAAGACGAAGATTCTCAGTAGAGCTCAAATGTGTCATACAGGTTTAGTGGCCTGTTTTGTGTTGCTCAGGCGATCGTGTTTTTATCATATCTTCAGACGCTGCTGTGCTACATGTGCCACTCGCTTGTAACATTCGCTCCACTTAGATAATTGGTCTGCGCTGCAAAGAACATTTAGCACTTTTCAGATAAAAGCACAGAGTGGAAGACCTACAATATGGAAACAATTCACAAAAACCTTGACTGTAGTGTCTATCTGACATTCTGTGGCTTTTTGGTCCATACCAAAGTTGCATTAAAGTGGTAATGTGGGTTTTTAAAGAGGATAAGGCAAACTGTTTTAAAGTCTGTGGCGAAAGAAGCAGTGGCTTTTGTGGTTGCCAAACATTCTCAGAGCAAGGATTTATACTTTGGTGAACTTAATTTCAGTCCAATCTATCCATCCATCCATCCATCCATCCAGCTATCTATCTGTAGCATGAAAACAATTCACAACAAGCCTTGACTGTAGTGAATGTATCTGACATTCTGTGCCTTTTTCGTCTGTGGCTGTTACAGTCTGAGGCCATAAAACAGCAGTGGCTTTTGTGGTTGTCAAACATTCATAGAGTGAAGATTTTCATGCAGGTAAACTTGTTTTCGGAGCAGCGAAAGGTCAGTTTTTTTTGCTAAGTCTAGCCAATTAAAATGTTCAGGTAATTTTAGACCTTTCAAGAGAACTTGTATAGGTAATATAACCCTACTTGAATTAAAATAATAGCAGTTTTGTGGCAAATAAATAAACAAATAATGTTGCCAAAATGCTTGTTTAAGCAAGTACCTTCATGTGCACAGTCCTGAATTAGATAAAGAAAGAAAAATGAATAGACATCAGATTTGTGTATCATGTCTTTAAGTGATAGCAGCCTACTGTATACCTTTTGCTTTTTGCATCCATAATATTAAGCCCTGTGCAATTTCAACCATAACTTGGTTGTCTAAGACAAATTTTGGAAATTAAAAGATTTCTGAATCCTAGGCTAAAATCTGTGTTCTTTAACCATTGCATTGAAGTGTTTACTGACAGCCATTAAATGACCACTGCGATCAAATTTTGTTCACTTATGACAAGCATCAAGAAACAAGAAGTGCCAAATCTGAAAATGCAATCCGTGTGACAACCTCAGACCACCACAAGGAAATGTAATTTTTTTATTTTATTTTTTCCCCCTGGTTTTGTTATTGAGGCACACTGTGAGCAAAATTACCTCTACAGATTGTTTATGTTTGCTTTGAGGTATCATTTTAGAACGCTTTCCGTGTTCGGCTCATCTTAATTGTCTATCAGTCTGACATTACGACAAATGAGATCTTACAGTGTGACATGAAGATCATGTTCATGCAGTCTGACAAGCTACACTTATTTAGGTTTATTAAAAATTACAGTGTGAGTAAGGCTTTAATCAAGCACAACAAAAAGTCATCTATCTTTCTAATAATTTCAACACAGGCTCATTGTGAAAATGTACCCCTATATTTATTTCTGGAGAGCATGAATTATGTAGCCAAAGCTGCGTATGGTGTAATCTTGACTTTAAAATGAACGCTAGGGCTGGTTTGATGCTGATGACGGCTTTTGTTTCTTTTCGCGCTACCAGCTGAACGCCTACCTCTGAGTGGACAGCTTTTTCGCTGTAACCTGTTTCCCGGTAGCTCGCCACGTATATCTGCAGACTTGAGACGCAGATAGGAGTTGACCACAATGACGGGGTTTAAGTCTGGTAAAAACGGTTCCAGAAAGCAGGTAAAACAAAACGCAAAAAAAAAAAAATAAAGTAAATAAGTAAATAACAGGGTGAGAACGTGATAAGTTCTGAAAACATGGTAAAAATCATGCTGATTATTTTTGAAAACACTGTCAAAACACTTGGGTTTAGGGCCTCTGGTGGATTATGCAAGAACAAAAACTGCAAAAAAAGTGCCTCCTGGGATGTAATTTGTGCTGTCTGGAAATCTATACAGGGGTACGTATCAATAATGAGCCTGGGTTAGTGAATTTTGGCAAACAAGTACAAATTGAACCACTGACCCTACAAGACAGCAAAAAAATAAATAAATAAAAAAAAAACCTTAGCATTGTTCCTGAGTCCTGCTTCACATCCATCTCATTCAGAGTATACATATTTATCAGTTTATGTTTCCTGGGGAATCAAACCTACAACCTTGCCATTGTTACACATCAAAAGCACTCAGTTTTACTCACTTTAAGCCTCTCTGTGTTACTGGTTTAGATCCTTTGAAAGAGCCCCAGATCTGTTTCTCCCAACCTACATTTAACCTGACAGGATTTTCAACCTGCCTAGCATGCTTTCTAGATTGTAAAGATTTGAACCCTGGTCTGCGGAGCAGTCAAACGTGAGAGATGAGAATGTGAAGGAGAGCTGGTTAAAATGCAGAGATTACACAGAGAAAGTCAGAGGTGCTCTTGTGTCGGCCCTCATTAACTCGGCTCCAGCGTGATCTTTGTTGAATGTTGCTTGCTTTCTCGTTTTTTGGGGGGAGATAATTGGAGCTGACAGTTTTGTATGACACTTTTTTTTTTTTTATTTATAACTTTTTTTTTTTTTTTTTGCAATTTTTACATCTTTTTTTCTGTGCAGATTTTTGTCTAATGAGCAGGTGTATGGTGTGCCTCTGGGCAGTTTATTAATGTAGTCTGAAGAAATCAGGTTGATAATGATAATAATGATGAGGCAATGTTAATAGTGCCAGTAATAATAGCAGAGAGGATCATAATGACAATGATGCTGATGGAGACTTGGACAGTTGGGTTTTGCGGAGGCAGGATAATTGTCCATTAAACTTCTCAAGGAACTTTTGGTCGTGGATAGAAAAGAGCTGGAAGCCCTAGGCCCTCTACTCATTATGTGAAAATACTTCGGCTCCCTGTCACTACTAAGCCTTTTTGATTCTTGTTAGGGGCTCCTTAGAAACTGGATTGTTTGTAATTCTTCATCTAGCCTTTAAAAAAAAAAAAAAGATCATTCATGCACCAATTATTGTCCGGATATGTGAATTCTGCCACCTAACCTACTGCTGTGATCATGACCATTGCTGTTCTTTAGTAAGATTTCAAAAAAGACTGAATACAAAAAAAGAATATTTAATCCATGGAAAATAATTATATAATATTTGAGGCTCAGAGTGTATGATGTTAGAGAATTTTAATCTTTTAACCTTTAATATAGCACTCGTTGAAATACGCATTGTAAAAAAAACCTGGGGATTATTACAAGACTTTTGAACTTTATATATTTCTTTACTTTTAAATATTTTTTTAATCAATGTCAATGAAGTTACTATATATGGTTTTTCACCCAATGAACCCAAAAAGGGAGTAGTCATTCAAGATGTTTGTGGCATATTGTAAAATGCATGTCAATGACTATTGATACTTTATAGTTAACAATAGATACACAGTTAAAAAAATAAATGAAACCCGCAACTTCTGATAATACGTTGAGGTAAAAAAAAAAATTTATTAGCCTGTGCAATCGAAATTATTTACAACATTATTGTTCATACTTTATTTTGATGGTCCGTTTGTTGAATTTAATATATATTGCTGCCAACTAATTCTCATTAGATTATTAGTAGACTGTTAGGTTGGGGTTAGTGTAAGTTGACATGTACTTGCAAAGTTTCTTATAGTCGGTTAAATGTCTGTTGAAGGAGCATATCAACAGATATTAAGAAGACAGTCTACTAATACTCAATTGGACCATTAAAATAAAGTGTTACCACATTATTACCTTTAAACAGCCTTTTTTTTAAAAACAATCCACATGTTAAGGTTAAAAATACTAATTACCTGATGGTTAGAAAATTAACAAGACATACAACTTTTTATTTATCATTTTCTTTTCTTTGGTTGGTCAATTTTACTCAGGTGTTGACTGAATCTAAGAAAAGATCTGTTGATGCTTCCACAAAATAAAAGGAATTGGGAATAAAACATTAACAAAATGCATGATCTATTTATTACTGGCATGACATTTTTTGTCATCATGGAAATTGAGCCTAAATACTCAGACAGCACCTCGCTGCATGTGTTAGAAATCAATAACTGCTATTTCCATATTATTCTAAGCCTATTGATTCATCTGGAGTACAGTAGCTCCCCTCTGAGAGCTCCATTCAATACCCTATAGACTAAACTGAATAAACTAATACATATTCAAACAAGCAGTCAAGTACAGAATAGCTAAGGTTATAGCCAAGAATAATAACTCTTAAATGGTTTCATATAGGAATTATTATTATTATCACCCAAAATTGAAAATTCTATTGTTAATCCTCAAGCACAATCAGATGTTTGGTTACCAACATAAATTTAATCTTTCTCACATTTAAACTTCAAATTTAAATTTGTCAAATACACAGTCATTCTCACGATCACCAGCGATCCAATGCTTGCAGATTGCTGGAGAACTACAATTCAGCCACTGAACTGAACTACAACTCCCAGAACCCTTCGCACTCAACAACTCCTGCCGCAGCTGACAAAGTTTCAGACATTGACACACACACACACACACACACACACACACACACACACACACATCCACCTTCACTAATTTCATGGACTATTTATAAACTGCACTTTTACATGTGCATTGCTGAGTCTGTTTTACCCTGTGTAGCATTACATAGCGGTTTCGCTTGTTTGGCTTGCCATGATTTGGCCCTTTGCTTAGTTTATTGTTTCTGTTGTCTAAACCATTCACCTACTTCTGACTACGCTTTGAATTACATGATCTTGTTTGTCCCTGTTTTTGACCATTGCCCGCATGGCTACTCTTTAATAAACTGCACTTGGATCCATAAATCCATTGTCAGCATCCTCACATGACAGTCATACACAGTACAATATGCAGCGAAATGCTTATACAAACGTCTTTGCCCTTAAAATAATAATAATAGCGATAGGAATCTAAATTATTGAGTGTAATAAAGTTAAAAAGCCAATTTTAGACATAGAAATAGAAGTTATAGCTATAGAAAATAAGACCAAATATAAAATATTTAACATATGAAGAATTGAGCTATAGAAAACAGAACAAAATATAAAAATATTAAATATTTAAACATCTTAGCAAACAAATGTAGAAAACACGGAGGTGCTTTTTTCTTGTTCAACAGAAGGTTTGGAACTACTTAAAGGTGAGCAAATAATGAAATGTTAATACCATACTTCAGAAGAAAAAAGAAATCCTTATTCGATGAAATAACCCTGATTTTATATCACAAGAAATACATTTTGACCAACTGTCATTTTCTGAAAAAATCAGTAAAAAATCAGACCCTTATGTAATAAAAAAAACTATTTTTCTCAAACCCACCTTATAAATCAAGTATAGAGAACACGAATTCCCAAGTAGTCTCCTAATTTATCCACATATAAGTTTGTATATACCAGAAAAATGACTTACAGCATCCCTTATCGAAAGAAAATAATACATATTAATTGAAATGTTTTATGGTGGCTTAATTTCTCAATGTCTCATATGCGAACATTTAATTTGAATAAAACTTAGAGTAGCTCTTATTATTTAGGAGTCTTATTATTATCTGAGTCGTGTAGACTATTTGAAAAACACTGATCTGCATTGAGATGACAACATTATTTTGCGCGGGCATTTGTGTATCAACACAGACGATATTAGATCCTTTCAGGATAATATACTGGTTCTTTCATTCGTTTTATCCACAGTATGTGGGATGCAGGAGCTTTGGAGATTTATCACGCTATCTAAAGTGTATTAGAAAACTAGATTAGCTTGATGTCATAATATAATACTTGACTGCTTTGTGCAAATGCAAACATTGTCTGTATTTACAAGCAGACTCGCAGTATAATCAACTGTGTAAGCCTGCAGGCCGAATGTCACGGTAAATGATATCAAATATAGCGGCTATGATATTAGACTCACAAATGATGTATAAAGGAGTCAGATTAACTCGACTGCCACACTGAGATCAATAAATAATGCAGCAGAAATGGGCTTCGGAGAGCTGCAGTAGATCTGCCCTTTGTTGTATGTCTATAGTTGCTTTTAAAAAGCGCATTGTCCAGCCCACTTGTTAGTTTTTCACACCGGTGGAAGAATATAAAAAATGCTGGGTTCCACACAATCGATTTGTGTTGGGACAACATGAAGGAATGAAATATACATGTTAGTTTATTTACAAATTCAAGTGGACAAAATGTAAAACATTTAAGTTTTACACAATTTAAAAATTGTGTTGTTTCATCTTACATTTACATTTACATTTAGTCATTTAGCAGACGCCTTTATCCAAAGCGACTTACAAATGAGGACAAGGAAGCAATTTACACAACTAAGAGCAACAATGAATAAGTACTAAAGGCAAGTTTCAGGTCTGTAAAGTCTAAGAAGGGAAGTATTAGTAGTTTTTTTTTTTTTTTTTTTTTTTTTGGTACAGTTAGTGTGATATTCAAAGAGGCAATTGCAGATTAGGGAGTGAAGTGGAGACTAAATAGTTGAGTTTTTAGTCGTTTCTTGAAAATAGCGAGTGACTCTGCTGTTCTGATGCAGTTAGGGAGTTCATTCCACCAACTGGGCAGATTGAGCGTGAGCGTTCGCGAAAGTGATTTTTTCCCTCTTTGGGATGGAACCACGAGGCGACGTTCATTCACAGAACGCAAGTTTCTGGAGGGCACATAGATCTGCAGAAGTGAGTGCAGATAAGAAGGTGCTAGGCCAGAAGTCACTTTGTAGGCAAACATCAGAGTTTTGAATTTGATGCGAGCAGCAACTGGCAGCCAGTGCAAACGGACTAGCAGCGGAGTGACATGTGCTCGTTTAGGTTCATTGAAGACAACTCGTGCTGCTGCATTCTGGAGCAGTTGAAGAGGCTTGATAGAGTTAGCTGGAAGCCCAGCTAGTAGAGAGTTGCAGTAATCCAGTTTGGAGAGAACAAGAGCTTGAACAAGGAGTTGAGCTGCATGTTCAGATAAGAAGGGTCGGATCTTTCTGATGTTATAGAGTGCAAATCTGCACGATCGAGCAGTTCTAGAAATGTGGTCAGAGAAGTTTAGTTGGTCATCAATCGTTACTCCAAGGCTTTTCACCATTTTGGATGCAGTAATGGTTGCCCCATCCATCTGGATTGAAAAGTTATGGTGTAGAGTCGGGTTGGCAGAAACTACAAGCATTTCCGTTTTTGCGAGGTTCAGCTGAAGATGATGATCTTTCATCCAGTGTGAAATATCCAACAGACAGGCTGAGATACGAGCTGGAACCGAGGGATCATCTTATTTTAAATAAGTAGTTTAAACAATGAGCAAACATAATTTTTTTGGAATGAATAATGTACACTGTACACTGTAAAAAGAGATTAGTTATATAAAGCGAGAAAACCAATTGCCTAAAAAGAAACAAGTTGCCTTTACAAAAAATAATGTAAGTAAACCCATTGTAACTTGGAACTGTTAAGTTGACTTTTATTATTAAGCAAATCATACTTACTTAAAAAAAATAAAAGTAAACTAATCACTTTTTTTTTAAATACACATTTATTATATATATATATATATATATATATACATATATATATATATATATATATATATATATATATATATATATATATATATATATATATATATATATATATATATATATATTTTTTTTTTTTTCTCAACAAAATGACAGTAAGTAAAATAAATCTACTCTTCCAGACTCAAATGTGTCTTCTAAATTCAATACAGGTAATAATTGTAGATTTTATAGAATTAATGGAGCACCAAATATGCAATATTGTAATAATTACAGTAATTATTTGAAAATAGACGTGCTAAAATAGTCTGGCACTTTAAAAAAAGAATTAGTTGACTTTAAAAAAGTAAGTACAATAAGCATAATTATGAAAATAAAGTCAGCCTAACAGTTCCAAGTTACATTGGGTTTATTTACATTACTTTTGTGAAGTCAACTTCTTGCTTTAATGGGAATTCGTCACCTTGGAATTATAAGATTATATCTGCGTTCTGAATGATTTTAAGATTATGAGCTTTAAAGTTTTTGCATTCCATAGCAAACAGTATATGTGTAACATTTGTTTTTTAAATAAAAATCTTAAAATGTAAACAACTTGTACAAAAAACATCCCATAATGTAAATAAGTTGTCATTTAATAAGAGTATGTCAATAACTCAATTTTGACCAAAATGTCAGATAGAACCTTATAATTTTAAGGTGACAAATTGGTTTACTCGCTTTAAGTAACTTATCACATTTGACAGTGTAAGAAATGCTGGGTTCCACACTATTCCTTTTTGTTGCACCAACACAAATCACTTACTGTATACTGGCCCATGCCTACATGGGGTCTCCAATTCCCCTGTATGGGGTACTTAAAAAGTTGCTATCGACAGGAAGTATGCAAAATTACTCTATGCATCCCACTTTATTGTAAGTCCCACTTTAAGACCCAATTTTCATATTTGTGGGCATCTCAGACTCGGAGCGCAGCTTCAAATCTCTTAGAATTTCAAACATTGTTTTCTATGAGAGTACACACACTGGCACTGCCATTCGGTAACTGTTCACTATGCTTAGCAACATAAAAAAATGTAAAGACCAGGACCAATGTGACGACACAAGTGAGAAACAAACATCCATTTAAATGTTCTCATATCGTTGCAGGGAAACAGTGCTCACATTTAATATTATGATGAGTTATTTATTGAATATTAAAGTGGGGTAATTATTTTGGTTTAGTTTGTAGTTGCATATTTAGATATAGATGTAATTTCACATAAGTCAAGTTCTTGGTCTAATATATATAAATACATTGTCATCCATGCCACATCCAGTATTTGGACCCCTAAAACTGTAAAATAAATTAAATTGCGTTGAACTGTTATTACATTAGAACAGAGATGAGCAACTCAAAGTCTGCAGACCAAAACTGGCCTGTGATGACCTTAGATTTGGCAATATATGTCATATTTTGAGTAAAATGTTTGTGTTTGAACATTATTAAATCATTCTGAAATATTCCATTTGTATTTGTGCTGATGAAATAATTAACATTTCTTTTAAACATGAATAGGTTGAAGTAAAATAAGTTTAGTTGTATAATTAATTTCTCAAATTTATTATATGACCATTTAAAATTTTATTATTGTTATTATAATATTAATAATAATAATAATAATAATAATAATAATAATAATAATAATTATTATTATTATTGTTACTATTATTATTATTATTATTATTAATCTTCATTTGTTCTTTTATTGTTGTTTCCATTAAGTGTAATACACTAATGTGTTCAACCTACTAAACATATCTTCAAGGTCAGTAACCAACTGGATACTATTTCAGATTCCTGAGCGCTGTATTGTTGGCTTTCATCAGTTGTTAGTCAGACTGAACTGCAGAAGAACAAAAGGAGGAAAACAAATGTCAGCAATGAGCTTTGTTTCATGCTGAATCTGGCTGTATAATGAAGCAGGCTGCATCAGATCGATGCATGTGATGAATATTGGTGAGTTGGCTTCTCTGGAGACCACACTGCTGATTGTGTTTGCATCTCTCCAGATGGTCTCTAAACGGGACGCTCATTGATCTCGGTGGTGACGAGAGGCGTCGCCTGTCTGGAGGTAACCTGATCATTACCGGCCTGGATCGGGACCAAGACAGCGGGGTCTACCAGTGCACTGCCTTCAACACCCGGGGAACCATTCTCAGCCAGAGAGCTACGCTACAGTTTGCATGTAAGTTACAAAGTTACTGTATGTTGAGTTGAAGAAAATCATTAGCCCTAATGTGATTTCTTTCTTTTTCAAATATTTCCCAAATTATGTTGAAGAGAGCAAGGGATTTTTACTTTATTTTCTATCACATATATATATATATATATATATATATATATATATATATATATATATATATATATATATATATATATATATATATATATATATATATATATATATATATATATATATATATATATTTATTTATTTTTATTTATTTATTTTTTAATTGCACTTTAAGTTGAATACTAGTATCTTGAAAAAATATTTAGTAAAATATGATGTACCATCATCATGGTAAAGATAAAATAAATCAGTTATTAGTAAGGATTTATTAAAACTATTATGTTTAGAAATGTGATAAAGAAATCTTCTTTCCGTTAAATGGAAATTGGTGAAAACATATACAGCAGGGATAATAATTATGACGTTAACTGGATGTCTTAAAGATATGTCATTTATGAGTATCAAAGATGAGACTTCCCATCTTGGTGTCTGCATTTATTTACTTGGTTTTGCTAAGCTAATAAAAATGTATTGCTTTATTTGTCACCAAAACATTTAGCAAACATTTTAAGCAAATTCCAAGATAAAAGTATATAATCTACACAGTTTAAAATATATAAACTATACAGTGTATAACTTTATATGCTGCAATTAGGAATCAAACTAATCAAAAATATAATAAAATAATTCATTTAAAATATGAATTTAAAACTAAAAGTTTCTTGATACTGACATTTTTTTTCTTTATTATTTCTGTCTACTCCATTTTTTGTAAAATAATTAATTTTTTTATACGATTAAGGTGTATTAAATTAGTTTAAATATATGATTACTTTTGTTATATTTTATATGACTGCCTAAAATATAGTTATTTAGTTATTTTTTTTTTTTAAGAAAATAGACAATTATAAAAAACAACAAACAAAAATCACAAAAAACACAACAAAGTTACTACTTGTTTAACTAAATTTAGAAAGGAAGAGGAAAATATGCAAATAAAAATGTATTTTTTTATTACTATTAAATATTTAATAAAAAAAATATAACAGATTCTGATCCTGAAATGTCACTCTCTCCAGTATAGTAACATTGAGCTTTTTCCCCTTCATTATTCTTTCTGTCTATTCCGTTTTTATTATTTTTAATAAAATAATTCATATTTCTTTGAAATTTTCTTTGAATTAAATCTGTTTAATTGTATAGTTACTTTGGTGCATCATGGTGGCACTGTTTGCATGTTTTCTCCGTGTTTGTGTGGCTTTCCTCTGGGTGCTCTGGTTTCCCCCCACAGTCCTAAGACATGCGCTATAGGTGAATTGAATAAGCTAAATTGGCTGTAGTGTATGTGTTCGAATGTATCTGTGAGTGTATGGATGTTTCCCAGTGTTGAGTTGCAGTTGGTGGGGCATCCATTACGTAAAACATGTACTGGATAAGTTGGCAGTTCATTCCTCTGTGGATTAATAAAGGAACTAAGCCGGAAAGAGAATAAATAAATGTACAGTTATTTTGTCATTTAATTTATGATTATTCACAAATGACAGTTTTAAATTTTTTAATTACACAAAAAAACTACAAAACAATTTATTTTTTAAATTAGAAAACTTTTAACTAAAAATACGAAGAAAAATGCATACAAATAAAAATGCAGTTTTTTTATATTAAATAAAAACTAAAATCGATTCTCAATGATACTGAAATACCATAGTGTCTAGTATAGTAATCGTTGAGTTTTAAGACAGGATTACCCAACAGGAGGAGCGTTTGGCTGTACATAAGCAATATAGTAAAGGCACTGGTGATGGTATTTGGTATTCACATGGCATTGCTGAAGAAAGAGCAATCAAACGAGCTGTCAAATGTGACAATTTCACAGGGTGAAGCACCATTTCATCGACTTCAAACTCCATCACTCACTCTCATTAGTCACCAGCTTCAGCAGCATCTTTGTGCGCTGCCTATTGACTCGCCATATTAATACCCACAACGTAAACCGCCAAGTATGAGAAAAGCCATTCTAGCCACCTGGCCTCTGTGCGGATGGTTTCAAATGCTGTCCTCATGCATGTGCATAAAAAAGAAAAAAATCTGAAGCCATTTCAAAGAACAGAGAGGGTTTGTTTGAGATGAGATTGGTGGACAAAATATACAAATCAAGCACTTGGAAAAAGTACAGATATCAGAATAAAATCTTACTTAAAAATAAAACTAATAAACTAATTAAACTAATAAAAACTAAATCTTTTTCAACAAAAATAAGTGATTTTTAATGTTTTAAAGTATTATACATGCATTCTTGTCAGGTGGATTTTTTGAATTTGTATAATGTTGTTATTAGCAGCATTATTTATTATATGGATATTTATATTTGTTTTAATAATAAAAAAAAAAAAGTTTAGATTTGTCCACCTGTCGGATTTTGATGACGTACTGTATACATCACCATATGGGGCAAAAGAATAAGATGTGTGTTTGGATATACAATTTTTTGACCACACTTTGTTATAATTGTTCATTTATCTGTTTTCTGTAAATTAGAACTGAATTTAGAAATAGTTTTGAAACAAATCTTTGCGCTTTACAAACAAAAATAAATATGTAGGCTAATGGATGTCTTCAGTGGAGTGCGCACAACACCGTTTCCTTACTCAACGACAGTAAAGGAGTAAGGAGTAAAAGTAAAGAGAAAATAAAGAGGCCGAATGGAGGAGGCTCGTTCTTTATCCTCGTGCTGCAGATGGTCTGCAAATGCGCCATGATGTGACGCAACTGACTCTTAAAAGGAACCGGAGATGATGCTCTGATTGGTTTGATGCAGGTTATACTCAAAACACACCCAACTTGTTAATAGAATAATCACAACCCTGTTAGACCATGTGCCAGGGCGCAAACTATATTTTTCCATCCTTAAAATAGCAAAAGTGGATTCATGTGCTTTAGACTTTGCGCCTAGATTGTTAAAATAGAGCTCTGACTGTTAAGCGGGCAGACTTAAGTAAAGATGTTTGAATTATTGTCAATTAATTTTAAGTTACATTGCATCTACATGCCAACCAATTCTCATTATATTATAAGTAGAATGTTAGGGTTAGGGTTAGTGTAAGTTGACATGTACTTGCAAAAGTCAGTTTAATGTCTGTTGAAGGAGCAGTATCAGCAGATATTAAGCAGACAGTCTACTAATACTCAAATGAGAAGCAATTGGCATGTAGTTGCAACGCAACATTTAAGTCAACAAAATGTGCAATAGGGACCATCAAAATAAAGTGTTACCTTATTATTTTCTAGCATTATATTTCATATGCAACAGCTATGTGAACTTTTATAAAGATGTGTTTGGTCGTTAACTTCTAAATGCATAATTAGGCAAACATCTGAAGAGATTTTTTTTCTGCATGAAACACCCACGAAAGTCAGATTAATATGCTGCCACATCATCAATATGGTAGGATGTTTAAAGTTTGTGTGAAACCAAAACTTACTATCTTTATTTTGCTACAGCACATTGTTATTCTTTAGGTGAATTAATAATTTGTGCAAGTTAATCCACTGAATTTTGTATTTTTTTATTTTTATTGTTTTGATGTTCTACAATCAAAGTCTAACAAAAGTCAAGTTAAAAGTCAACAATATACTTAACCATGTCCCTTTTATCATTAGATTAATAGGAGGGAATGATGCGCAAAAAGAAAACCCCATCCCTACTTAATATTCCATTTTCAGTAAATTCCATTCACATAGACTCTAATATAGAAAAACAAAATGTGAACAAAGTCACACGATGATTTAGAGCAGCGTTTTCCAACCCTGTTCCTGGATGCACACCAACAGTACATATTTTGGATGTCTCCCTTATTTGATTTATTAATTTAGGATTTTAGAGTCTCTTCAGGTGTATTTGATTAAGAAGAAGTTGATAATGTGTACTGTTGGTGTGCCTTCAGGAACAAGGTTGGGAAACACTGATTTAGAGGGCATGTAACAATGCAACAGATCAGTAAATTATTGATGAGCTTAAGCAATGATATGTAATCATTGATTTGATTTAATTTTATTCACTGATGCATTGTGTGTATGTACAGTAAGAGTGTATTGTACTTTGTATTTAAATTAATATTGTTAATTCTATTAAAACTTAATGCCCAGGGATTTTGAGGTGTATATTAGCTTTATAGCTAACTCCACCACAACATGTCATGTTGTACATTGTTCCTGTATAAATAAATAAACAATAAATAAATAAATAAAATAAATTTTGTCCTAAAGCTAACATACTCTTCTGTTACACACTCAAAAGCATGCACATTTTATACACAAAAATAGTACATACTTTTATACAAGGTATAAGTAGGTGATTTGGGATGCAGCGATAGTTACTGTCTACTAAAGATGCTTGGACTTCATTTGTCTGAAGGTGAAGACTCTTAGCACTCATGTCGTCTAAATATTGATCCAACCATAGAAATACATAGAGCATCTCCCATCCCTCTTCAGAGACCTATTCTTATCTTTACCAACGAGATAATGAATCTCACTTCAGGGGACTGGTTAACAGGAGTTGCTTGACATTTATTTCCTATATTGATCATTGGTTAGTCAAAGGGGAATTATGATTTTAATAGGATGATAATGTCGCTGGCTTTGATAATATGTCATCGTGACATTTCTTATCTTTTCGACAGCTGCTGAAAACTGCATCCCATTGCGTTTGCAAGCCAATTTGAAATACATGCTTAACTGTAAAATTTGTCATTGGAGATTTATTCCATGGTGGCTCTCTATTGGCTGTGTACTGGGGTAATCCTCTCCTGGGGCGAGTCTGAAATGAGCAGCTTTCTCAAGGGTGCAATAGCAGCAGAGCAGATTTGTGACCTGACAAACTCTGGCGCCCACAAAGCGACCTAGAATTCAAAGCCTAGTTATAACAGTTGGGATTATTCACTTATTTAACCAGTGGATTGAGTGTCAGGGTAGTTATAGTTAATTAAAAACTACATTGTTAACATAAAATAAATAAACAGAGTAATGCATTTTGAATTTTATTATTTTTTTAATGTACATTATTAAAATTGTTCATGTAAGATCACAGAGCATTTAAGGGATAGTTCACCTAAAAGTGAGCATACAGTACTGTCGATTAATTTACATAATTATTTTAGATTACACAGTAAATGCTAAGTGAACAGTATACTGTACACTAACCGGCCACTTTATTAGGTACACCTGTCCAACTGCTCGTTAACGCAAATTTCTAATCAGCCAATCACATGGCCTTATTTTATTGCATTAATCAGGCATGTAGACATGGTTAAGATGATGTGCTGCAGTTCAAACAGAGCATCAGAATGGGGTAGAAAGATGATTAAAGTGACTTTGTACGTGGCGTGGTTGTTGGTGCCAGACAGGTTGGTCTGAGTATTTTAGAAACTGCTGAACTACTGGAATTTTCACACACAACCATTTCTTGAATGGTCAGAGAATGGTCCGAAAAAAAGAAAATTTCTAGTGAGCAGTTCTATGGGCACAAATGCCTTGTTGATGCCAGAGGTCAGAGGAGAATGGCCAGACTGGTTTGAGTTGATAGAAAGGCAACAGTAACTTTAATTACCACTCGTTACAACCGAGGTATGCAGAAGAGCATCTCTGAATGCACAACAGGTCAAACCTTAAGGCGGATGGGCTACAGCGGCTGAAGACCACACCGGGTGCCACTCCTGTCAACTAAGAACAGTTTGCTTATAGGGCCAACAGGAGCACTGTGGATGCCTCTCTTACTCTTTTGAACAAAGTTCAACATCATCTAGATAGGCCAAATACGTATGTTATAATACTTTTTATGGATTTCTCAGCTGCTTTTAATACTGTTCAACCTAATCTTCTTTTAGAACGTCTTTATAATTTAGGAGTAAGTAACTGGTTGATTATATGGATCAGAGAGTTTTTAAAAAACCGACCACAACGTGTCTGTGTTAATCATGCTATGTCTGACTGCTCTGTTTTAAATATAGGGGTACCTCAGGGATGTGTACTATCACCTCTTTTATTTTCTATATATATTAATGAACTGCAGTGCAATATTGATGACAATCTCACACTCATAAAATATGCTGATGATCTGGCATTGGTTTCCTGTCAGGAAGAAATGAATAGCTCTTTATATTTTAGATATATTGATAGTATTATAGATTGGTTTGGCAAAAGTTTATTAAACCTAAATATTGGGAAAACAAAAGAGTTATGTCTGGGGAGTAAAACAAGAAGAGTAGATACTGGACTCTTTAAACCAGTCACCATAGACGGACAAATAGTAGAGCAGGTTTCAAATTTCAAGTATTTAGGCACAATTATTGACAATAAATTGAATTTTAATAGTAATGTAGAGGCGGTTTATAAGAAAGCAAGTCAGCGCCTCTATCTCCTCCGCAAATTGAGAAGTTTTAATGTTAGTACACAGACTTTAAACTTGGCATATAGATCACTTACAGAGAGTGTTCTCACATATAATATTGTTTCATGGTTTGGTAACACAACACTTAAACAGAAAAAGAAATTAGCGCAAATTATCAATCAGGCAAATAAGATAACTGGTCACAAACAGCATTCATTGCAGATTTTATTTGACTCTTTTATGGAAAAAAGAGCAGTTGTGATTTTTAAAGATAATACACACCCCCTTCACTCAGCATTTGAATTGCTACCATCAGGACGCAGGTTTAGAATTCCTAAAGCACGAAGAAATGCCTATAAAAAGTCATTTATCCCAATGGCAGTTGTTGTTCTAAACCGGATCAATGTTTGTAGTGAATGAGGTGGTTACCAAGTATAATTTGCAGTATTGTGTATGGGGCTAATTTGGTTTTTAAACTTTTAACTTATGTTGTTGTGTTGATAAGTGTTATTGTGTCGTTGTTGTATGTTTGTAATTGTTGTCCTAAATCCAGTGTTGAAGAAAAATTTCCTTTCTGTGTCAAGCAGAACGGACAATAAAGTTCAAACTAAACTAAACTAAATTCAATTCAATTCAATTCAGCTTTATTTGTATAGTGCTTTTACAATGTAGATTGTATCAAAGCAGCTTCACATAAATGGTCACAGTAACTGGAACAGTGTGGTTCAGGTTTTAGTGTTTAAGTTCAGTTCAGTTCAGTTTAGCTCAGTTCAGTGTGATTTATTCATTACTGAGAGTTCAAACACTGAAGAGCCAATTCATCGATGCGTAGCTCTACCAATCCTGAACCATGCAGTGGCAGTGGCGACAGCGGAGAGGGAAAAAAAAAACTTTACCTGATGGGAGTGAAGAAAAAAAAACCTTGAGAGAACCAGACTCAGTTGGGCACGACCATTTTAAACTAAACTAAACTAAACTGAGGCTACAAGCACAGGCTCACCAAAATTGTACAATAGAAGATTGGGAAAGCGTTGCTTGCTCTAATAAGTCTTGATTTGTGCTGCGACATTTGGACGGTAGAGTCAGAATTTGGCATCAACAACATAAAAGCATGGTACCAATTAGCATTGCGTCAACGCCACAGCCTAATGTGTACCTAACAAAGTGGCCGGTGAGTGTATGTAAATATAGCACAAATCTACACATTAAACTAATGTTCTGCCTTGAGCTTCAAAGATGGTAAACCTAAGGTTATTTTCAAATCCAGTTAACATTCAGAATGGCTAATTTTGACTAACTGGACTAGTATACATTCAGCCAATATTATAATCTATAAAATTATATAATAAATAAGTTGGAGTCAAGTTTTGGAGAAAAAAAATCATGTTTCAAAAATGTGTATAAAATATCAAAAACAGCAAAATTACTAATATGTTATTACAATTTTAAATGGAAATAAAAATATATAAATAATTTGTATTGAAACTGTAGTAACTACTGTACAAATTACAGTGTAGTCATAGTCAAACACTACAAAAACGCCATGACTAAAAGTGAAGACAACAAATAATTATGTTGCTTTAACTTATTTTAAGAAGTTAATCAGTTTTTTTTTTAAGTTATACAAAGTTATTTTATTTTTAGTAATTATGACTAATTTAAGTGAAGATGACTAGAAAAGTCTAAACATTTAAAGCAGCAATATTTTTACAGTAAAATTGCATTAAAACAGCACTGGAGAGTGAAAATAAATAAATATGCCTATACCATCATAGCATAATACACCACTTTACTTAGTAACGATATAGTACTACTTAGAACCAGGGGCGTTGCTAGACAAAGCTTTACTGGGGCACAGCTCCTCCTTTGAAAAAATAAAATATAATTATATATATATGATGAAATATATAAATAAATAACAGTAATATTGATATAAAACAATTATTATTCTAAATACTGCAGATAACAGAAATTAATCTTAAATCTAACTTGAAAACCATCTTAAGACACAATTGGAGTGATGCTAAGACAAGAAATATTTTGCATGAATTTAAATTTTATTAGAATGAAATTCTATAGACAATTCTATGGAACACAAAAAAACATGTTTTATAGAATTATCTGTTTCATGTTGTCTTAGAGCCAACTCATGGCTGAGAATTAGGTTTATTTAGATTTACCTCCTTGACTCAACATCTCTCCTTTTTGCTTCATGCAAACAAATCTATGTGGAGACATAGTTAGTTTAAAAAATATAACCATTTTATTATTTAAACTATCTTTTGTCGTCTTGCAAAACTCACTGCGTGCCAGCACATCTGCATAAAAGACTGTTACACCAGTTTCAGTGTCAAGCAGGAACAAGAGGTGCGCGGGTATGTTTTTTTTCTTTTTTTTTTTGTGCACATGCTCAGTTTGTGGTTTTATTAAACTACATTGCTTTCACTAGTGTTGGTTTGGTTGCAGATAACAAGAATAACATCTTAATTCTGGGATTACCACTCTTAATAAATACACTTACATATAAAGTAAATTGTATCTCAAAGCATTTACTGGAACACTGTGCCCCAGTAAATGGGGTCTAGCGATGTCCATGCTCAGAACATCTCAACAACCTCAAATCATTTCCATTTGATAAATGAATCTCATAATGGAAATTTTCTATTACATTCAATATAAAAAAAACTGCTTAATAATTTAGATTTTCAAATTTTCTTCTACTATTTATTTTCTGAGCCACTCATTTTAGTTTAATGTTTCCCATTTATATTAATTGAGTTTTTAATTGAAGTACACGCTTTTCATGATGAAAAAAAAAACGGCGAGTAGTATCAAGTGTTTGATGTACAGAACCTGGATGTTGGATCATCTCATCCGCAGAAAGAATCAACAGGAGTTATGTAAATGAACCCATTAACACTCCACACTGCGACCTTCATGCACAGACATGAATATCTTCCATTAATGAAGACAACCATTCGCTGCGAAGTCCTACCACACAGCCTGCATGCTTTACACGAGTCCAACCCTATAGATTTAAACACAAAAGACCATAAATCAGCATCCGTGGCTCTGCAGCTCTGGCTCTTAAGCCATTCATCCTGTTACTGTGAGCCAAGCAAGTCCTTCTCTTTCCACTTCCACCACGGCTCAGTATGACCCGCCTGTGTGGGACTTTCTTTTCGGTCAGCGGGGAATCTCTCATTAATCTTTCCCACTGTTTTCCACCATCTCTCTCTAATCCTGATGTTTTCTTCTGCTTCTTTCGTTTCCCTGGCTCTGTAATTTGTCTTATCGGTCACATTGACTCTATATTGTTAGTGGTGGGCTCTTGGCTTGTTTGCTTAAGGGTGTGGAATTGGCACAGCAGGCCACAGTTACTGAAGGCCTTCTCTGTCACGAAACAAGGAGAAGGTTTTTATCATGCCAGGTATGCGAGCCGACTGCCAACTTCCTCTCCTCCTGTTAATTTGTGAGGATGAATCGTGTGGACATGTATTGACAGGGAGGCTACAGGCTCAGTGGGTGAGATTAAGATATCTCTGGTAATGATGCGGTTTACTGCTGGTAGGTGGAGGCGATGTTAGCATCCCTTTTTTTTCCGTATAGCCTTTCTTTGTTAGACACCCACTCTGTGTTTTAGACATTTCTTTAAGCTTTCTCAAATATTTACTGCTTCAAAATGAGTTTGTTTTTCCTCTGAAATGACATTATGCTTGCCAAATAATTGCCTCATAGAAATCCATTTCATAATTAATCTGTTACAGATCTGGAGAACTTCAAAACGCAGACGAGAAGTGCTGTCAATGTGAGGGAAGGCCAAGGTGTTGTATTGTTATGTGGCACACCTTTACATTCTGGAGGTAAGTCGTGTGCGCTTCACTATTTAAAGGGTTTTGAACAATTTGTCTTATTGCGAGTGATTCATTGGTTAGTCAGAGGAAAACATTTGTCTTCATAATGTTTCATCAAAATGCTCTTCCTCTGCAATGGCACTGCTTTTCCTTTTAATTATGCTTCAGGGTTATTTTAGCACTATTTATTGTAGTTTATACTTTTATTTTTCAGTTAGGTTATGTTTTATGATATATATATATATATATATATATATATATATATATATATATATATATATATATATATATATATATATATATATATATATATATATATATATATATATATATATACATACAGATACACAGTTGAACTCAGAATTATTAGCCCCCGTTTATTTTTTTCCTCAATTTCTGTTTTAACGGAGGGAATATTTTTTCGACACATTTCTAAACATAATAGTTTTTATAACTCGTTTCTAATAACTGATTTATTTTATCTTTGTCATGATGTCAGTAAATAATATTAGACTAGATATTTTTCAAGAAACTTCTATTCAGCTTAAAGTGATGCTTAAAGGTTTAACTAGGCTAATTAGGTTAAGGTTAGGGTAATTAGGCAAGTTA
>NC_141026.1:45205000-45255000 GCF_052040795.2 Danio rerio | reverse complement strand
CATTTTAGGAACTATATGAACTGCATTTTCTTTTACAGTTTTTTAAAGTTAAACAGCATTTGTTGACTAAGACACACAGACATGTAGACAAATTTAAAGAGTATATTTACAAAAATGATAATTTAGTTCAAATGCTGCCTTAAGCAGATGTTTGATGTATTCATCCAAAAAAAGTGAAAGACATTCAATTCCATTTTGATGACAGGATTTTATGGTTCTGTTTGTAATTTCCACATTCCAGAAATAACTGGAACCTATATAAGTATGCATTTTACAAATCAGGCTGTATTGCATTTTGAATTCAGACTGTTGCATATTATGTATATTTATGGGTTGACTAGGGTGTTGAAAGATTAGTTCACCAAAAAAAATAAATAAATCTTTGCTGTTGAACCATTTAAACTACATGGATTGTTTTGACAAAGCTTTTGGTTCCTTTAGGACTTTAAACATCTCAGGATTGATGCTGTATATGGAGGGTCAGAGAGCTCTCAGTTTTCATCTAAAATATCGAAATTATTCGTGATCCGAAAATGAACAAGGTCTCTGGGTTTTGAACAGCATGAGGGTGAGTAATTAAGTTTCATTTTTCTGGGTGAACTAACTCTTCAAGCATTGCTTGGTATGCAGAAATCATCTAAAGCAAACATACTTGGCCCTGTTTACTGTCTGGAATAATAATGGAATAACTCAATACCTCAATCAATGCATGTGACCCAAATATTTCTTCAATTGAAGCAAGACTATGAAACATCAATAAGGTAAAATATATGGAGATAGATCAGTCTCAAAAATACATTTACAAGATAAAATTCATAAATGCACAGCACAATTCACACTTATAAAATCCAATTCATAAGTTCAAAACACAATTCATGAATACAACAAACAATTTGTGAATTCACAATTAAAAATCATAAATATTTTTGCCAAATGAATTGGATTTGTGTATTTTTAAATCGTAATTTGAATTACCGAATTATATTTTCTTTTTTTTTTTGTATTTCTGAATCGTGTTTTAAATTCACAACATGGTTTGTGTATTTTGAATCATGTTTTGAATTTACGAATTAGATTTGTGTATATTTGAATCGTGTTTTGAATTTATGAATTACATTTGTGTATATTTGAATCGAGTTTTGAATTTACAACAAGGATTTGTGTATTTTTGAATCATGTTTTTGAATTTGCAAATTGGATTTTGTAAATGTCAGTTGTGTTGTGGATGAATGAATTATATTTTGTAAATGTATTATTTTTGAGATTAATCTGGCTCCTTAAAAACATACTCAAAATAGAGGCATACTTTAAAAAGGAAAGTTAATCACCTTCAGACAATACAAGATGATTTGTTTTTTCTTTAGTAAAACACTGAAGATATATATATATATATATATATATATATATATATATATATATATATATATATATATATATATATATATATATATATATATCCAACGCAATCTCACAGCAATGCATAACTTTATGACTTAGTGGCTAATTCGTATGAATTCGTACAATCTAATTCATATAATTTAGTATGATTTGCTCATCACCCAATGACAGTTGGGGTTAGGGATGAGGTTGGGTGCCATGCCTCCTTTTTAAAATTGTACATTTTCGTATGATCGAACTCGTACAAATTCATACAAATTAGCCACTGAACTGACAAAACGTCAAATACTTATGTTTCCTTGTGAGATCAAGCTGATTTATCTGAAAACTTGGTCTTTGGTGATTCATAAAATGTAAATAGACATGTCACGAACATTCTCATGATAAAAGAATAAAGTTACAAATGTTGTGAACAATGTTCAGCTAAATAGATAATTTTGCTTTAAGACCTGCATCTTAACAGACATTAATTTATTATTATTATTTTTTTTTTTTGTACTCTCAAAGTCCTGTTCTGACATTTTAGGAATAACCAAGAATAAAATCTTCTTTAATGTTGTATTAAAAAATAAGTCTTATCTTAGATGGCCTTACGGTGAGCAAATCTAAAGCATATTTTAATTTCTTTAGGGCATGAATACAGAAATGACTTCACTAAAGTAAAAACATTGAAACAACATATTTAGATGCAAATCCAATCAGTGAGATAACATTTTGATTTAGTTGCTTCATTATATAAGGTTAGATACTGTAGAAGTGTTGTTTTGCCAATTATTTTCTGATTCATCATGGCTTGATTTTGTTCTATGATAAAGCTGTAGCAAATGCATGTGTTTGATCTTCACTATCTCATCACAATGCAGATCTTGCCAGTGCACCTATAGTGTCTCTATCTACCTGCCAGCAAAGGCCTTCAGGGCAGCAATGACCTCAAATAAGTTTCCCAGTGTTATCAGTTCTCACCCACGCACACACACAAACACACCGACAGCTCTCCATCTGTCTGGAGCTCTCAGTGGGGATAAAGCATACTATGGGGGAGGCAGTTCTCCACTTGCCTCCAGTCCTCACTTAAATGTCTGAAGGTGACTCAGAGAGGATGCCTACGCATTCATCCAGTGGTTTGAACTCATTCACTCTCTGGGTAATTGGGAGATCTGAATTCCCTAGAGATCACTAGATGTTCACTTACAGTATGTACATTTGAATCAGGCAGAAACATTTCAGTTGCATGCTATGCATTTGAGTGTTATTATGATGAGTAGTGTTAACAATATTCAATTCAAATTGTCTTTATTTGTATAGCGCTTTTACAATGTAGATTGTGTCAAAGCAGCTTCACAGCAAAGATTATAGTGAATTGAAACTGTCAGTTCAGTTTTCAGAGTTTAAGTTTAGTTCAGTGTGTTTTAATATTCACTGCTGAGAGTCCAAACACTGAAGAGTAATCCATCGATGCCAATTCACAAGTCATGAACTATGCAAGCCAGTGGTGACACCGGCGAGGAAAAAACTTCACCAATTGGCAAAAGTAAAGGGGGAAAAAAACTTGAAAGAACCCAGGCTCAGTTGGGCACAACTATTTCTCATATGGCCAAACATCTTGTGCAGAGCTGCAGTCTAGGTGCCGCAGGCTGGTGAATGCCGGACCTCAGCAAAGACTCGTCTGTCCTTGGAGTCTCACAAGAATCAGATGCATACTTTCTACTGCTCCATAACCAGCAGCTGCTACAGCCTAGTCCGGGATTGTGGAAACCTTGGGATCATCTCTTCACAGGTCTTGGATCACTTTAGTGGCACTGCATAATCTCTTGGGGCCTCGGGATGAGTATCCCCAGGTGGAAATAGAGAATAAAGAGAATAATGTAAATACTCTCAGTGTATAGTGAAATAGAATGGTGTCTTTACTGTCATAACTATTATTGTTTTTGTAATATTTAAAAAAAAAATTAAACTAAGGTAAATGGTTACTTTTACATTTTTTATAATTTTTTATTTGTGTATATATATTTTTTTATTTTAGTTTTTAGGTTTTAAGTTTAGCTATATGGAAAAGACACACAACCCCTTGACAACCATCTGAAAGTAAATTAATGTTATTTTTGATGTTTTAGGGATCATTCATTCATTCATTTAATTTCCTTCGGCTTAGTCCTTTTATTCATCAGAGGTCGCCACAGTGGAATGAACCGGCAACTTATCCAGCATATACTTTACACAACGAATGCCCTTCCAGCTGCAACACAGTACTGGGAAACATCCACACACACTCACATTCACACACATACACTACAGCCAATTTAGTTTATTCAATTCACCTGTAGCTCATGTCTTTGGACTGTTTGGGAAGCCCACACGAACACAGGGAGATTCATGCAAACTCCACACAGAAATGCTAACTGACCCAGCCAGGGCTCGAACCAATGACCTTCTTGCTGTGAGGCAACAGTGCTCACCACTGAGCCACCGTGTTGCCATTTTAGGGATTACTCACACTCAAAAATGCCATTTGTTCAAACTATTTATTCAAAATGAACTAAAACAACACAATTCCTGAGACTTTTTTGGTGACAATGTAATTATTTTATGTTTAATTATGTTTAATTTGTAAAAAATAATAAGATAAGTTGATTCCTTGATATTGTCCCAACACAAATCGATTGTGTGGAACCATAGATTTTTTTTTTTTTACTGTGTACAATAATGTTTAGGAATCAGATAAGTTTTAATTTTACAACTTTTAAAAAATAATTTAGAAACTACCCCAAAACTTGAGGCATTCAAACTTGCTGCATGATTTTTCTTATTAATATTGTTTTTTTTTTTTTGTTTTTTTGTGAGCAAGCTAATTAACTGGCAAATAAATGAACTTTAAAATGTTTTCACCCACCATGAGATTTATTCTTTTAATAATTTATTTACTCGTTTGTTTGTTTATTTGGACATGCTAAGTAGAGCAAGAAGTTTATTAATGAACTACATTCTACATTTTTAACATCAACAATGTACACATTTAACTTATTTAGCCTATACACTCAAAAAATTGCTAATTGTTCAAACTACTTATTTAAAAAAATTTCAAAATAAAATTTTTATTAAAAACTGGCACCTCGAGCCTGGACAATGCACAGAGATCGATGGATTAGGAAGAAAAACTTTCCTCAAAGTGAAGCCCCGAACAAAGGCACATTGTCTCTTTGTAAATCTTTGGTGAGTGGGACACCATGCAGAGTCCTCCATCACTATACGTCAAGCATAAGGAGGAGGAGGGAGCCTGTGGAAGACGCCTCATAAGGGAGCATCACCTCCTCAACATTGAGCCTCCACGCCCCGCGTTTATCCCCGCCGCGCTCCCCCTGCGCCCGCCTTTGTTCGCATCACAACAATCCCCGAACAGATGGTGCTCTGCTTGGGAATCGAGTGACAGCCACCGGCCGGCAACCAATCGCCTGCTCTGGAATCAGCTGACTCGCCCGGACAGCGCCAGGTGCTGTCATCATATTTTGCTTGGCGACGCAGCGCGGGCTCCACAGTAACACGGAGACTCGGTGGACTGGAGCCAGTCAGCGGATTCCCGTTGCAAGGAAGGATCCACGCACACTCGACCATGCGCTCAGCGGACGGTGAAAATTCGCGGCGTGGATGTAACGAGACGATGCCGCTGTGAAGCAGTTCGTCGCGCGGAACTTACAAACGACGTGATGGTGTTGATTATCTATGGATTTTCATTCATCGCTCGATCTTCTGTTCACAAGGACATAGATGCTGTATGTAGATACAGTAAGTGCATGAAGCAGTCTGCGCGCAGGGAGGACTTCAGTATCATTCGGAACGTCTAGATCGGAAAGCCGAAGAGGTATGTATATTTTCAGATTTTTAAAAAGCATCTGTGCATGGCAAATCAGAACCATGGGCAAATAAATAGGTTCCATCGTGCGCAGTGCAGTGATAAAAATATAAGCCACTTGCAAAAGGGTTCTTATTAACGATAAGCTGTAATCTTAAAGGAATAAAGCGTACAACGTGTTTCCCTGAAGTTCCTTGAAAAAGAAGGTAACTGTGTTGCCATGCTTTTGAGGGTTTTCTTATATGGATTAGATATATGGCAAGCCGTTTGAACATTTATTTCAGTAAACTACAGTTTCTTTTCATATTAATGGTAGCCTACATATTAATCATTAAGTGACCCATTTATCAATATTATTATAACAATTATTATTAAACATTTAGTAAGCAATGCAGTTATGATTTTAAATATAGCTATTACATACTACACTCTTAATTATAATGAAAATAATCTTTTTTTAACTCAATAAAAATCATTTTTTCTTTCCCAGTGGAAATTTTCTAAGGATGTTAAAGGTTATTAAGGCCAGTAAAGAAGCTATATACAAAATTAAAGTGATAAATTACTATTACACAAAATAATCCTATGGTGGAAAAGGGTTAAACAAGTACTGTTCACTGAAAGGCACCAAATATAATTCTTAAATAAAATTGCTATGAAAATCCTATATTGAAACGGTATGTTATCATTTTTAGCACTTCTTCGTTGAATGCTAGAAACATTTCAGATAGTTAAAAGAAAATGTTTAGTGTATTTGACCACAAAATTGTGTAAATTTAGAATGCAGTGATAGTTTCTAATTACTATTTGGGATAGCTAATATAAATGCAATTTGAGTCCATACTAGTGAATGCTGCTACTACTAATGGCATAAATAACTGCTAGTTTTAAGGAACAAGAGGCCTGCCATACGTTGTGATTTACTGCATTTAATAGCAAGGACACACCGGCTGTTGCGCTTGAGATGTTGAAGGGCAAAATTTGTGTATATGTTTGTTTATTTTTATTATTATTGTAATTCATGATTTGTTTATAAAGAGTCCAAACAGTCCATGCAGGATTACCTCAGAACAATAGCCTGGTAAAAGAAAATACCACAATGGATGTGTGTATGAGGAGTGATCAGAATGTGAAGGGAATCTACTTTTTTTAAAGATTCATATCAGAACCAAATTAATTTATCGTTAAAGTAGAATTGAACGTGAGAAGCATGGTTGCATCCTATTTGCAGCATCACAGTATACTAAATTTACTTCATTATTCGTTTGCATTCTCCACAGTGTTACAGAGTCTATTTAGCTCCATGAGAGTGATTTTACACTGTAATTGTTGCAGAAATCGATCTCAAACTTTGATCTGATCGCGTTATCGCTGGCTTACCGCAGGGTCTGGTTGGCGATGCAGAAATGTGATTTGCATCTCAATGTCCAGGCACTCTAGCAGATGTTTGGTTGCTTACTCATTCGAAATAAGACGCCACAACTTCCCCAGGAAAGACAATAAACACGGGAAGACGTCTTTTAGTCAGGGAAGGATGTATAATGAGTCTTGAGGAGGGGGTCTGTATTGTCCCTGGGGACGCCACCCCTCGTTGCAGCTGTTGCGTCTGGTGCAGAAGTTGTTTTCTGACATTTGAAGAGAAGCGTCCTCTTGAGCACCTACAATGTAAGGAAAATGTCGGGCATATGATGAGACTAATACAATAGTGCAGACTGCAGGTGGTTATGATCTAGGGTGAAAGGTAACTTTTTTGTGTGTGTGAAAAGAAAATATATAGGCCTCTTGGTTTATATTTTTTTTTAAATAGAACAACAACGTTTGCTTATAATATATAATGTGGAATGTTTTACAAATTAAATAAGAGCATGCAAAAGATTTAATTAGGTGGCATGCATGTCAAATGCTGTATTACTCTTTGAGTAAATTGAGTTTAATGCAGTGATTCTTGTACAATCCGAGACCCACTTCATATCGTATATCAATCAGGCAGTGTATTCTTGATCTTTAACAAATACAGACCTTAAATGTGCAGATTTTGCAACTCCATACAGTTCACTGGAAGCACTTGACCCAGTTTACTGCAAAATTATAAAGTGTTTCTGCATACTTCTGCATATACCCTATTTATGCTCTAAATTTTGATGAAATGTGATCAGAAATTGGCAGAAAATAATGATTTACTCAAATGCATAACTACAAATGGCAGTTTCAATTTTGTTTCAACACAGTAGACATCAAAGTAAGATGTAAAAGAGCCTGTAATATAATAATAATATAATAATAATAATAATAATATATATATATATATATATATATTATATAAATTGAGAACTGCGAATGATACTATTGTCTAAAAATAAATATAAAAATTTTTTGAAACCATCTTTTTGTCGTTCTAACCAGTTCTCAATTTATGCTCTAAATTTTG
Organism: Danio rerio; assembly: GCF_052040795.2. NCBI lineage: Eukaryota > Metazoa > Chordata > Actinopteri > Cypriniformes > Danionidae > Danio > Danio rerio. Next base: position 45,247,327 of record NC_141026.1, on the reverse strand, counting down.
ATGAAGTGTCATCAGAAATTAGCAGAAAATAATGATTTACTCAAATACATAACTATCAATTGCAAATCCAGGGAAAATGGGGATTAAAAAGGTATTTATTTTAAATAGCTGTGCTACAAATATGATTAATTTGATTTACTACATTTTTAAGGTAATTGGTGTGCACAAACTAATATGGGCTGAATTTATACAAACAAATGAAGTTGAACATTACTAAATTGAATTTGTTTGTTTAAATTCAGCCCATATAAATAGTTAGCAACTACTTACCTAATTGTAAATCCAATGATTAATTATTTTCACTGTGTTTTTAGTCTCAAAATCACTACAGTTGAAATGCTATTATCAAGTTGTTGTTGTTGTATTTTTTTTTTTTTTTCCAAAATGCAATTATTGTTTTACCATGACTTTAGACATCAAAGTAAGACGTAAAAAGGCCTGTTACTGTATTTGTTATTTATTGGTCAGTCATTGAAGTCTAGAAGCAAGCGGAAGTCCCATAAAAGCCTGAAAGGAACAAGTCTGGCTTTTGTGTTTGTCACAGAGATAAAGAGTGGGATTGAACAAGCAGCTGTTTGACTAATTCTGCAAACATAATCTGGTTAAGATATCACTTTGCGAAGGATCTGTTTGGACAGCAGGTGAAGGAGAGAAAGACGTTCCTTACTGCTCTTATAAATACTCAAGAGCTGTATGAATTTTGATTTGAATCACCTAATGTAATTTTTATGAGCGTAATGCATTTTTAAATAGTTGTGGAATGAAATATTTATTTTAAATCACGTTTGTAACATGCATGCAGGCCTCTGAATTTTAAAAATACTGCAACTAACCAAGCATAGTTTTATGTTATATTTAATTTTATATGATATTTTGTATTGTGTAAATTATAATAAACCATGCATTGAGTGTTCTGGTAGATTCAACTTGTTTATAGACGTATGTCATGATTCTTTTCAAGGTTTTAATGTTTAGTTATTATAAATTCTGTGATCGGCTGAATGCAATGGTTTGAAATACGCAGCGCTGAAATGAATTGAAATGAGGCCTTTGAGGGTTCCTGTGCATTTGCTCCTCAGCACTCATCCTTGTGCAGTGACACAGAGGACTCCATTTGATCGGAAATCAATGTTTTTATGCCATTCACAGTAGTCCCCGTCTCCACAGCACTGTACCGCCCATGCCATTACCCCACGGTTCAACTCTGGGCAAAAGCTATGATTCACCATGCAATTAATAATACCCCTCAGATTAAGAGTTGGCAAGCAGAAAGGGTCTTCAATGTTGGATGTGAAAAGATCTGCTCTCTTGGCCCTTCGCAAAGCCTTTTTGATCCAAGAATAAAATTAATTACCATTAATTTCTCACTCTCTTTCTGTAGAGTTTTTTCAGGAAGTGAACCCCTAGGGTAGATTAGCAGAGAAAAGGCTGAGAGTTACAGACAAGTCGGTCATTTTTTTCTCTCTTTTTTATTTGGAGCTGTTTTAAAAGGCCTTCTGGGTTTCTCCACTTGTTTATTTGGATTTTCGTATTGTATGCAGGGAATGTATTTCCGGTGTTTCCTTTGCTTTTGCAGCAAACTGTGTGCGTATAGAGGCTTGGGAAAGCAAAAGAGTTTCCTGGAAGGATATTTCATGTATGTAGACGGTAGAAAACAGATCAACAAACAGGCCATGTTTATATCAGTGGCAGCTCAACAGTTTTGTTCTCCTGCTGTTTATGAGTGATGAATCACTGAATCAAATAATGAGCAACAAATGATGTGTTCTAATGTTTGCGTGGATCCTTGCCATTAGTGGCTGAAGCTTGTGTTCCTTGTTTTTTTATAGGAGAATAAACCCATTAGTGTTGTTTGTAGTAGTTAAAATATTGATTTTCTGTTGAGATTTGAAAACTGCACTATGCTGTGCTCGAGTAAGCACAGTGAGTTTATTTAGGAGCTTATGTAATGTGAAATGTGGTCTTAGGGCTACACTGTAAGGATGTTGGGTTCCACACAATCGATTTGTGTTGGGACAACAGGAAGGAATTAAGTTAACTTATTAGGTTTTACGAATTTAAGTGGATTGAATAAAAACAGTTTTCACAAAAAAACCTCAAGAATTGTTTTTTTTTTTTAGCTGATTTTAAGTAAGTAGTTTGAACAACAGCAAACATCATTTTTGAGACTAGCTTTTACAACTTCAGTTTATGTTTAATTTGCAGAACTAAATTTGGAACCCGAACTTACATAACATCATTTACATATCAATGATATCTTCGGCAACATGGTGGCTCAGTGGTTAGCACTGCCGCCTCACAGCAAGAAGATTGTTGGTTCAAATCCCGTCAGGGTCAGTTGGTGTTTCTGTGTTTGCATGTTTTTCCTGTGTTCATGTGGGTTTCCTCCAGGTGCTCTGGTTTCCCCCACAGTCCAAAGACATGCCCTATGATGAATTGAATAAACTAAATTGGCTGTAGTGTATGGGTGTTTCCCAGTGATGTGTTGCAGCTGGAAGAGCATGCGCTGTGTAAAACATTTACTGGATTAGTTGGTGGTTATCTTACGCTGTGGTGACCCCTGATGAAAAAAGAGATTAAGCCGAAAAGAAAATGAATGAATGAATGAATGAATAGCTTTATTTTAGTTTTCTAGAATTCATAATTTGAGACTAATTGGGATGATTTTATAGGGCAGTGCAAATTACAAACATATAAATAGAATACAGCAAAGACACTAGTGAAATAGGTTTAATCTATGGTTTTCTGGAGAGTGTAACTGTATTTAGATACAGCAATTGAATATTGTAACGATAACGCTGTATAGTTTTTATGTATAAAAAAAATGAAACACAATAAATATTTGTTAAAGTTACAAACATAAATTTTGGTTTACAAAAAGTTTATGTTTTCTTGACAAAAAAACTTTCTCTCCATTAATGTAAAACTTTGTGATGACGGCAGAATGTTCTGAAATGAGGTTTTTGGTCAAACATAATCCCAACTCGAAATTTCAGATCTTGCATTGTGACTATTGCACATGCACACTTTGCGTTATCGATGCTGACGATATATTGTGATGTATACGTATAAGTATTTGAAAACAAAAAACAACAACAAGTAGCACAAAGATTTCTCCTCTAAAACAAGAGATATAACCAATAAATTGTATGTCTAATTATTTCCCATAGTTATGTTGTAAAGTTTAACCCCCTCTAGCGGCCAGTAATATAATCACAGCATTGTGTTGTGTGTTACAGTACATATGACTAGCTTTCTTCATCTTCATTTTAATCCTGTACTTTTTAGTTTGTGTCTTTCTCAGTGAGTTTTATTTCTTTATTTATTTTCTAGTTGCATTTATGCATTTGCAGAAGCTTTAAAACATGATTTACAGTCTATTTCACTTTTTACTGGCAACTGTGTTTCTTAATGATTAAATACTTAAATGTTCTGCCATTGGAACTACATAAATCTAGAATTATTGCATTAACGAAAGGGAAAACTGCATTATTCCTTACTTTTTTTAGAGACAGTATTTTGCTAAATGCTATTATGGATCTCATGGGTCTCTTGGGATCACACAATATACATTTTCCATAGCAAGTGACGCTGGTCTACTGGTCTTGAATTTGTTCATGTAAACATAACATCAGCGTACACTTCAAATAAACCAGTAGCTCCAGGTGTACATTTTCTTCCAACTTGAAATAATAGCCTGTCAGAAACCGACACTACAGTAACCCATAGATCAGACATGCCTTTCAAACGAAGTCTTCAGTCTGTACCGGGACCAGATCTGCATCTGCTGGTGATCTGAAATGGCAGGTGTTTCAAATAGGCTTCCATTGAATTTCACAGCTGTCATTTGTTATCTAAGACCAGAGGAAGTTAGAGATGACGGCTTGGACAACAGGACGCAAGCTGCCTGCAGAAGTTCACCTAATTAGGTTGGAATGGCGTAAATAGCCGTTAATTTGCTCCACAGATTTGGATTCAGATCCTGTTTTGCCTATAAATAGTAAATATTTATGAGGATCATCTGTGTGTCCTATTTGTGTGGTCCTTGGGCAAAACATATTTGGTTTCTTACATCATGCTCAAAATAGTTCTTTCCCCAAATATCACTGATGACATTTGAAAAGAGGATTTCTGTTTGCCTTAACTTTCTTATGAAGTAAAATTTGAAACCTTATATGATGATAACTTATATTTAAATGTATTAGGTTATACTTCAAAGGCACAATTCACCCTTAAAATGAAAATTCTACCATCATTATCTCAGATTTCCTTTGTTCCAATCCAGTTTGAATGTTTGAGAGTTTTTTTTTTTTTGGTTGTGTTAAACACAAAAGAAGATACTGTATGTTGAGGAATGGTGGAAACCTGCAAACATTGACCACCATAGTATTTGTTTCTACTACTATATATGTCAATGAGGCGACGCAGTGGCGCAGTAGGTAGTGCAGTTGCCTCCCAGTAAGAAGGTCGCTGGTTTGAGCCTCGGCTGGGTCAGTCGGCATTTCTGTGTAAAGTTTGCATGTTCTCCCTGCATTCGCGTGAGTTTTTGTCTGTAGTGAATAAGTGTGTATAGATGTTTCCCAGAGATAGATTGCGGCTGGAAGAGCATCTGCTGCGTAAAACATATGCTGGATAAGTTGGCGGTTCATTCCACTGTGGCGACCCAGATTAATAAAATTTTCAAAATATCTGTTTTCTTGTTTTCAACACACACACACACACACACACACACACACACACACACACACACACACACACACACACACACACACAAAACTGGTTTGTAAAATGTTAAAGGTGATTTTCAATAGGAACTTATATAAGTACTGTTTTTAACTAGGGATGCAATGATTATGGATCTTGTTTGAATGAGTATAGTCTAAGGAATATTCACGTTTGTCATAAATAATATCTATTCATTAATTTCAGTAGTGATTTAGTAAATCAAATGAAAACTCATCATATTTTAAAGTGTTATTTATTGTGGCTCAGTAACCAATTAATACTGCACAAAAATATTAAAAAACAAACTATAGTCCATTTCTCTTTGGACTTAAAAATAAGTGATTTTTTTGGCATTTTAACATAAGTAATCATTTTGCACTGAAAATAAATGACAAAACAATGAATAAATAAATAAATAAATAACAATACAAGTAAATAAAAAATGGATAGGCTAAGTATTTGTTGTAAAGAGAACAAATGTAGTCAAAGGCTGCTGTACCTCTGTCTGAAAGACACTTTTGATCAACCAAATTTCAAAATTAAATGGTATTCATTTTTTAATATAACAAAATACATTTTTATTTAGCTTTTTTTTCTCTTTGGAGTAGAAATGTGTATTCCATACAAGTAAGAAGCTGATCAGTTCTTGTCACATAACTCGTGGTGCACCCGTGCCATTTTTTCAACTAGGTGCTCCTGAAAAGCAAGAACAAGAAAAAGAAAGAAAAGAAGCGCGTCGCTCCCAAAATGCACGTACAAGTCATGCACCTCCATTGGAAATAACAAACTTGCGCGTGCTAAAGGCATAGTATGTGAACGGCCCTTTCTTAATAGCCTCAGCCATAGTTAATCCAGTGTGTGCATATGAGCCTCAGTGTACAAGCTCGGAACTTTGCAGTTTTGTTTAGTTCCAGTTTTGTTCAGTGCAGAAACACGGTGTTGAGAAGCCTTTGCGAATAATTAACCATGATGAATTAAGCGTGGGTGAAGCAGTGGCGCAGTAGGTAGTGCTGACGCCTCACAGCAAGAAGGTTGCTGGGTCGCTGGTTCGAGCCTCGGCTCAGTTGGCGTTTCTGTGTGGAGCTCCGGGTGTTCCGGTTTCCCCCACAGTCCAAAGACATGCGGTACAGGTAAATTGGGTAGGCTAAATTGTCCGTAGTGTATGAGTGTGTGTGTGTGTGTGTGGATGTTTCCCAGAGATGGGTTGCGGCTGGAAGGGCATCTGCTGCGTAAAAACTTGCTGGATAAGTTGGCGGTTCATTCCACTGTGGCGACCCCGGATTAATAAAGGGACTAAGCCGACAAGAAAGTGAATAAATGAATGAATTAAGCGTGGTTAATTGTGAAATCGGTTAATCCTTGCATCCCTATCCCAAAAAAAGTAAAACGTTAATGTTTTTTGGTTGATTGTTTACAGAACAATGCAGTTTGGGGGTCCTGGAAATACAATTCATATGACTTTTGCAAGTTTTTGCTGATGATACTTTTATCATTTAATAAAACAGTGTTTTCCCAACACTGTTCCTAATGGCACACCAACAGTACACATTTTCAACCTCTTCCTATTTAAACACACCTGAATCTACTCATCAGAATGTTAGAAGAGACACCTTAAGTGTATGGTTCAGATAAAGGAGACATGAATAAAAACATGAATGGTTTTAGACAACAATGTACACAGACATTTTTTAAAAGAGGAAAAACATTTACATAATCTTTTCCTTATAAACATGTGGTCTTGCCTCTGGCTAACTTTAGGTTTATTTGACCTCTAAAACACTGGCGGCCATTTGATCAATAGAAGACTTAGATCAGGCATAATGAACCTAAAGTGGTGTCTGAATACAGACAACTAGTCCTTAATCTAAAAATGCAGAGCAGAAATTGTGGCTTAATTTTAAGCCCCGGTATACAGTCTTAAATGAAATTGTGATCTCTGGATTACTTTATCCTACTTACTGAAAAGGTTTTGGCTTCCACTTTGGTAAATACTGCTATTAAGAGCTGAATCTGAGATTGACCTCAATATTGGTAGAAATGAAAGAGAATTCATGTTAAAATTTCAGTATATAAGGGGTGCGTTTAACCCATTGTTTACTTGTTTTAAACAAAAGGAAATACTGTAATGTTAGTGTCTATTTAAACAGATTTGTTTACTCACCCTAATCTTTATGGCTTCATTTGTTCTTTCACTAAATATACTCAATCTTTTTGTTCATACAGTTAAAGTCCAGTGACATACAAAACATTACGTAGGTCAAAATATTCATTCATTCATTTTCCTTCATCTTAGTCAATTATTTATCAGGGGTCACCACAGCGTAATGAACCGCCAACTATTCCAGCATATTTTTACGCAGTGTATGCCCTTCCAGCCGCAACCTAGTAATGGGAAACACCCATTCACTCTCGTATTCACACCCACACACATACACTAAGGCCAATTTTGTTTACCCAATTCCCCTATCGCATGTCTTTGGACTGTGGGGGAAACCGGAGCACAATTTTAGCAGAATTTTCACATGTTCTGTCCCTTTAAGATACTGCTTAACATCTTTCAGATTGAGTGCCATTAAACGCAATGTCCATGTTCTAGTAAAAAATGAGTTAATTAGTTGCTATTCTTGGAAAATGATGGAACACTTGAGTCCTCCTATATTTCATTCATTTGCCCCTCTTTAAATTTTACAGATTAGTTTAATGTTTCATCTTAATTACCTTATTAAGATATTTCACATCTCGCTGTGTGATATACTGTATTACAACCTAGATAATTAGATAATGTATTTCATTTTTCTTGCCCGAGCCAGTGATACAGTATGAATGGAATGGACTTATTTTGCAGCTTTAAAATAGTGAATTGCCAAAGTCACCCCCGGATAACTTTGTTGATTTGGCTTCAGTCTGTACTGTACTTTAGTGCCGTTTTCAGAGTGGGGTATCGTTCGGTATTGCATTCCGAAAACGCTTTAAGGATGGTGCTGATAACTTTGATATCACAGGCCGGGTCCCATCTGTGTAGTTCACTCTTTTATGAGAATTGCTGATACCGGCAGTTACAGTCAGCTTTCAGTCTAAATTGCCCTGATGCTCCTTTGGCCACAGGGGGGAGATCAGGCCTCTTATTGATTTCCATTCTCACATTAAAGCACTCATTTACACCAGCTGTACCATGTTTCCTCCATTCATTTTCTTGGCAGTATGAGACTTGAAGTATCAGTGTTTGAGCTGTATTTTTTAGAGGATTCAGCTCTAAAGTGTGCATGTTGCTTAAGTTAAGTTGGCATATGGGTGCCTTGTGTAATTTACATATGATGCGAGACATTTTTAAGATTATTTGTCTTAAATTGTTTTAAGTGTGTATCAGTTGTTTTGATTATTGGTGTTAAAAAAAAAAAACATTACCAACGCTGAGCTACTTTTGTGGAGGAGTATCTGTTCTTAATGTACTGTAGGTGGTATTTGGCATGGACTAAATCCCTCTGGCTTGCTGTTTGTGTGATTGAGTCAGCATTAGCACCATATGGGACAACAGATGCCCCGTTCGCTGCTCTGTCAAAGACACAATAATGACACTTTTTTGCTTGCAATGGATGCTTGTTTATTTCCTTCCAAACCTTATAAACACTTCTAGTGTTAAATCGTACTTGGGAATCTACTGAATTTGCATAATTGATCTAATATGATATCATATGGCTCACATGTGAATAGTATATTATAATATCTTTTTTAATGTATTTTGTTTTACACAAATGCTGCAAAGAGAGTTAATACTGCATTTTTTAACTTATATGAAAACCTGTTTAGTAATATCTATGAATAAATGCAAATGAGTCATTTTTACACTTTTACTAATGTTCATTCTTTGTTTACAAAACAATTGTTTGATCGCCTGTGAAATAATATATTTACTTCATTTTCCGTCACTTTTTTCGTTTACTCTTTGATCCATCCATTCAAATTTGTTAGACTGCATTAAATAAGATCCTCATTTTTTGTTTTTTTTTAAGTAGTATATTTATATTTGTGTACTAATGTATTGTACATACTACACAGTTTGATGCATTTAGAGCAGAGATGCCCAAAGTAGGGCCCAAGGGCCCATTGTAAACTTTGATTTGGCCCACCATCCCATCTGAGAAGAAAGTGAGAAGGATGAAGAGGTCTGGGGCAAATGCCAGATTGTCATTTCTAATTTGACATAACCTTTTTTTGTTTGTTTTATAGTATATGAAGCAAATTTTTAAAAATGTAAACAATGTCACTCGATGGATAAAGAACTATGCAGAAGACATTGGTGAGCAAACCAAGGCAAAAACTAGTGTAACTAGTCATTGTTTTGTTTTTACTGTAATAATACTCTACTTTATTAGTTAAAATAAAGCAATTATTTGCTTTAATTATTTATTAATAATTATTAAATAAATTATGAAATTACCCATTGCAGTCAGTACATACCTTCATCCCAATAGCCTCAATCAAGGTTGGTTTTTGGCCCTTCGTAAGAAAAAGTTTGGACACCTCTGATTTAGAGAAATATCAAACAATTCTCATGAAAAATTATTATTGATTAGGTATTTTTGTTTTAAAGTTTGATATCTTTTTTTTTTTATAGTTATCTACTTTTGAGAAGCTTTATATTTTTTCTGCATTTTGTTTAGTTGAAAAAGCGTTTTATATATTAAAAATATATATTTTTAAAGTTTACCTTGAATAGAGGAGCATTTTAATGTGAGTACAAAAATAATTAGTAAAAGTAAAGAGTCATTTAATCTTGTTTGAAGATTTTTTTTCCCTTTAGCCATGTAAGCATTGTTTACATTGATTGATTGCCTTCATCTTTAATCTTTTGCATGTTCACTAAAATGTTTATATATCATAGCTTCTCATGCAGTGGAATTTATCCATTGATTGTTTTAACACAATCTTTTCTCTTTGTTTTTTTATAGGCCAACCCTCCAGTCCAGGATTCATGCTGTGAGGAAGTTTCAAACCTATATGAGCCCACGGGAACTACACCCTCCAAAATCTTCCGGAAGCTCTTTGACTCTGCTGTTCAAGCTTTCAGAGGGATAAAAGGGCTATTCTGCAACACATCTATTGAATAAGAATTTCACCTCCCCATCTCTTTGGCACTATAAGTATTTTAGCTCTGATCTGAGGGATAAACACTTACATTCAGAATGGCTAGAGGGACTTTCTTTTTGGTAGTGGAGGGGCAGATTTGTTTCATCCTGCTTCTGGCTGTACTTGGTCTCTCTTCGGTTCACAGTACAGAATGTCCGCAGCTTTGTGTGTGCGAGATCCGGCCTTGGTTCACACCCCAGTCCACCTACAGAGAAGCAACTACTGTTGATTGCAATGACCTTCATCTTACACGGATTCCCGGTAACCTGTCAGCCGACACACAGGTGTTGCTTCTGCAGAGTAACTACATTGCCAGAACTAGCGAGGAACTGGAGCAGTTACTGAATCTTACAGAACTCGATCTGTCCCAGAACAATTTCAGCAACATCCGTGACATCGGCCTGACCAACATGTCACAACTCACGACTCTTCACCTGGAGGAGAACCAAATAGTTGAGATGCCTGACTTCAGTTTGCAGGACCTCACCAATCTACAGGAGCTGTACATTAATCACAATCAGATCAGCTCCATTGCACCCAATGCCTTCGCCGGATTGCGTAACCTTCTGAGACTCCATTTGAACTCCAACAGACTCAAGGCCATCGACAGTCGTTGGTTTGAATCAACCCCCAACCTGGAGATCCTTATGATTGGGGAAAATCCTGTGGTCGGCATTCTTGATTTAAACTTCAAACCTCTTACCAACTTGAGAAGCCTTGTCCTGGCAGGAATGGAGCTCACTGACATCCCAGGCAATGCATTTGTTGGACTGGACAACCTGGAGAGTCTCTCCTTCTATGACAATAAACTAGTTCGGGTTCCCCAGACTGCTCTGCAGAAGCTACCAAACTTGAAATTTCTGGATTTGAACAAGAACCCAATACATAAAATTCAAGAGGGGGACTTTAAGAACATGCTCAGGCTGAAAGAACTTGGCATTAACAACATGGGAGAACTTGTGTCCATTGATCGCTTTGCATTGGATAACCTCCCTGAGTTGACCAAACTGGAAGCCACCAACAATCCCAAGTTTTCTTACGTGAGCCGTTTAGCATTCCGTGATTTGCCGGCACTAGAGAGCCTCATGCTCAATAATAATGCCCTAAACTCCCTCTACCAGGCAACGGCTGATTCTTTGCCCAACCTGAGAGAAATCAGCATCCACAGCAACCCACTCCGCTGCGACTGTGTAATCCAGTGGATGAGTTCCAACAAGACAACCATTCGATTCATGGAGCCTCTTTCTATGTTCTGCACCATGCCGATTGAGGTTAGAGGTCAGCGCGTGAGAGATGTGTTTTCTCGTGAACCTTCAGGCCAGTGTCTTCCAATGATCTCCCATGACACTTTCCCCAATCACCTCAACCTGGACATCGGGATGACGGTAGATCTTGACTGTCGTGCAATGGCTGAACCCGAACCGGAAATATACTGGGTGACACCATCTGGTAACAAAGTCATGATGGATACAGTGTCTGATAAGTACCAACTTAATAGTGCAGGAACTCTGCGTATATCCTACATTCAGGTGGACGACTCTGGGCACTACACCTGTGTAGCACAAAATACAGAAGGAGCGGACACTCGGGTGACCGCCATTCGAGTTAACGGGACTCTTCTGGATAGCACGCAGCTTATGAAGATCTACGTTAAACACACCGAGTCCCATTCCATTCTAGTGTCCTGGAAAGTGAACTCCAACGTCATGACGTCCAATCTGAAGTGGTCATCGGCTACTATGAAAATCGACAACCCTCACATTACCTATACTGCTAAAGTTCCTGTAGATGTCCATGAGTACAATCTCACACACCTTCAGCCGGCAACTGAGTATGAGGTGTGCCTTTCGGTTTCCAATATCCACCAACAGACTCAAAAATCCTGCGTCAATGTCACAACCAAGCACGCCACGTTTGCGGTGGAGATCTCCGAGCAAGGCACCAATACGGCTCTGGCTGCTGTCATGGGCACCATTCTGGCCATCATCAGCCTGGGCTCTATTACGTTGTACATTGCGAAGAGATGGAAGAGGAAGAACTACCATCACTCCCTGAAGAAGTACATGCAGAAAACCTCATCCATCCCTCTAAATGAACTCTATCCTCCCCTCATTAACTTATGGGAGGCAGACAGTGAAAAGGACAAGGACGGATCTTCAGACAATAAGCAGACACAGGTGGACACAACAAGAAGTTACTACATGTGGTGAAGCCTGCCAGACTTTTCCTCTCCTTTAGAGCACAAAGACACACCTTGGCTTATTTGTGCGCGAGAAAGACATGGATTTCCCTTTTTTCTGCTTTGCTTACCGCAAGCAACTATTCAGACTGATATCTCTGACTTTTTAGTAGAGTGTATTGCCTTTTCTTCTTCTTTGACTTTCAATATGGCAGCTTTGTTTAGCTTCCGAGACATGTTAGTAGCTGTGCTTTTTCTTTTTTGTTTATTCTATTTTGATAGCACAGCGTAGATAAATGTCAAGGATTGACTTTGGGTCGATAGATGCTGTACAGTACTCTATCTGATCCGATAAATTAATACGTCTTTGGCAGTATTCATAGAGAATGCATTGTTTCTTTCTCTCTTTCGTAAGACAGTTTAACTGTTGTGCACTGAAATATATTAACAAATTTGTCTTTGGACTCCAGTGTAAGCTGACAAGTTGAGTTTAGACTTGATACACTGTCTATTGAAAAACGTTAGCGATTGTTCTGTAATGTTGTATCAACTATAATTTGAACATTTTGGATTTTTCTCAAAAGTCAATTTTTGATTTAGAAGGTATCTTCGCAGATTAATGAATTGTAAACCAGCAATAGAAACGTGAATGTTTAATAATTAGGTAGTAGAAAAATGCTTTCGTTTTAATTATTCAGATTCTTCTTCTTTTTTTTAATTGGCTAAAATCTGTTAATCACTTAATTTTGTTGTAATTTACACTTGCGAAATATGTTGCATATTACAGTGCAAACAAAAATAAAAAACTGTTTTGTTCAGATATTTTTTATACAATGATTTTCAAGTCGAGTGTCTTTATTTGTTATTATTATTACTACCCTAGTGCTGTCGCCTCACAGCAAGAAGGTAGCTGGTTTAAGCCTCAGCTGGGTCAGTTGGCGTTTCTGTGTGGAGTTTGCATGTTCTCCCCGCGTTTGCGTGGGTTTCCTCCAGGTGCTCCAGTTTCATACACAGTCCAAAGACATGCGGTACAGGTAAATTGGGTAAGGTAAATTGACCATAGTGTATGTGTGAGAATGAGTGTGTATGGATGTTTCCCAGAGATGGGTTGCAGCTGGAAGGGCATCCGCTGCGTAAAACATATGCTGAATAAGTAGGCGGTTCATTCCGCTATAGTGACCCCCGATTAACAAAGGGACTGAGCCAAAAAGAAAAAGAATGAATGTATTATCACCCTCCGTTCTTTCTTTTTGATAAATGAATTACTTTTTTTTCAACCCTGATTGAAGTCAATTTCAATGTAAATTTTAGCATCATACAAATACCTCCATTATCAATCCTCAGCAATGATAGGGTCAGATAATGCAATTACAAAATCATGATTAAAGGTGACCTATAATGAAAATCTGGGTATAGTAAGGCAGAATAATAAAAGATCAGTACAGTATATGGAAATGGTCATACTGTGATCCTCAGACACAACTGTTTCCTCTTTCTCATGTAAATTCCATGAATGTAAAACCCTGGTGGACAACAAGACAATCAGAAAACAAAGCAAACTGTGATGAGACTCACGGGTCATGCCCTATGCATTTGCATGAAAGTCTAATGGACTATATGCACAGCTAATGTTTTTCAGCCAATGACAAACTTCCGGTGAAAGTTTTATGTGACTATTTTCAATTTCATTAGGTTCCTTTTACAGCATCGATGTTGTAATGTAATTAAAATATAATCAGTTAAATTGACTTAAAGGGCTTCTATGGTGAAAAATCTACTTTTTAAGCTGTTTGGACAGACATGCGTGTAAGTATAGTGTTTAGACTGTCATATTGGGGTGATATAAACACACACAGTCCTTTTTTCTTTTCAATTTAACAACATAAAAGCGGTGGACTAATTGGAGCTGTTTTCAGATCAACCACAACTTGACGTAAGAGTGCGGTCCCCCCGTCCACCAATATTGATTGACAGGCGCGCGTCACGATCATATCCTTCCTCAGTTTCTTGTTTCACGTCCGCCATTTTCAGCGTGTAAGTCAAAGCGATGTCACTAAAGATCCACCCTTGCTTTACTTTTAGATGTAAGACTCATCAGGCTCAACACAAGATCAATATTCTCCACATTATCGCTCTAATCTGAATTATTAGTTGTACCTTTAGGTAGGTTTGCAAAGATGTACTTTTCATTGCATCTACTTTAAACTTCAGCTGTTTGCATTTCTCGAGAACACAGAAGCTCCCTGTGATCTTAGGTGTAGCTGGAAAAGTGCAAGCGTGTTGCCTTGTGTGCGCGTCTCTCCATTGAAAATAAAATAACAAACTTGCCTGCAAGTCGCACACGAGAAGCGCCTCTTTGCATGGCGCAGGGCCGTGCATTTCGGAGTTCTGGGCGTGGGTTTCTGTCGGGGTGCACGTAGCGGCGCTTCGGCTTGGCAGCTGGGTGCCGTTGTGTTTGCCCTGGTGGAGGCCTGTGTTTGGAGTTCTAGAATGCATGGCGCTCCGTGGCGCAACGATTCGGGACATTTCATGTTTCTACCACGCCACTGAGAGTGTCTGGTTTGCCGTGTCGTGGCTTCGAGTGGCACATCAGCGGTGCCTCAGTCAAAGTTTATTCAGTGTGGTTGGTTATTAGTCTCGGTGTACAGGCTCAGCACTTGAAACTAGCACACAGTTGGCTGTAAAACTATACAGAGACACAAATGATTTTGTAGTATCTGCTTGGTGTGTGTCCGAGTTTTACATGTATGGCTGATTGCTGATGATAGCTTAGCTTCTCTCTGTCTGTTGTAAACACAGAGCGTGGGAGCCCTAGGCTCCGCCCCCTTGTTATGTTGACCGGGAAGCCGAAACTAATTTTCATGTGAAGCAGCACGCCCCTAAAACAGTGAGCTGTGTACACGCCCCCAACATGACACGTTTGAACACATTATAATAAAAACATCTGAACTGTATGTTGAATTGAACCTAAACTGGCACACCCGAAAGAACCATAATATTAATATTAAATCATAAAAAGGGGTAAACTATGTGCCCTTTAAGCATTCATTTGGTTGTTAAAGCGTAAAAAGAGTTGAAAGAGCGTTTAAATGCAGGCGCCGTCATTAGCAGCAGGCGAGGGCAGAAATTCTTTTGAAAATACTGGTGTAAAATTAATTTCCATGTTTTAAAGACATGGCGTGGAAAAATATATAATTTAATGCAGTGCTTCTTGTTTGGTCTGATACCCACTTTATATCATATCTCAGTAAAGAGCACTGTTTTTTAATGAAATCAGACCTTACACATGGCAATTTTGTATGGGATGACAGTAACCGGATGCCCTGGAGCTGGCTGACTGAAATTAAAAGTCCAGGTGCATGTACCCCATTTGGGTTGTTCATCCGGACCTGACGAGCAGCCATGTCATCAAGCTCTGAGATAATAAAAAAACTCTGAGATGATTAATATGCATGCCTTGTGCTGTGTTTGATCATAGACATATACACTAGATATCACATATGGACCCTGAGCATGCGTCACCACATTTGTACAGTGCTCCCAGGACAGATGTCATTCAACCTCACTAGTCAAGACTAAAGCCAATTTGATGATGCTCGACTTTAACACTGTATACGGGTTTAGTAACAACCAAACAAAGAAAGCAAAGCACAAAGGCAGAACATTTCATAGGTAAGATTTCGTTTTTTTACGTTTTTGTATGTTATGAACCTTTGTGCTAAACAAGTATTGATGATAATACAGTCACTTACTGCACTGACCATAAAGAAAGTAGCACCAACTCGCATTAAATACCAGGCTTATGCTAGTTTGTTTGAATAAAATCAGCAAACAATGTAAATTAAATATGACAACAATATGACAAGACGCTGCAGTGCCAGAAAGCTATTGTATTATTGTCGGAGCAGAGAACGAGTCGTTCATAACGGAGATTAATTCACAAACAAATCGCTCCCTTAGTTAGAATGAGAAGTGAAAGCAGGAGAGGGGGTGTGTTTCAGGACACGAATTAGATCAAATTTAACAGGTAGGGAGGATAATACATTTCCATGCACACAAACACACACTCTTTGTCAGCAATGCCCATGCGATCGATGTAGAAAAGTGATTAGGAAAGGAAAATTATAATTTTTGTAATTTTAAAAAATATTTGCATCGTGACCGGGGGAAATCTCCCGATCATAAATATGTGTATGTAGGTGTATATATCTCTGGCTCTGGATGGCCAGTCCTCCACTGCACCTTGGTCCCACATTCATTTCAAAGGAGCGCTACTGTACTAAAATGGCACATTCCTTCCAATAGACAACAACAGGGTAGACGAATCACATATAAATATCTATGATGTAAATATCTATGGTGTTTATAAAGCAACATCGTTTTCTAGTGAGAACAAATTTTCTGTTCTCTTAGTTATTTCAAGCGTACATTTTACTTACTATGTATGTGGGACTTTTATTTTGAAAACACGATCGTCAAATTGCATACTGCGCGTTACTGGGCAAGGACAGCACGAGGCATATTTCAAACTGGCGTCAGGATGCAACATGCAAGATTTACAGATTACACATTCATTTATCTCCACTCTGAAAATACATGAGGTATGTTTTCATCTTCTGTTAATTTGGCCTGTTTATTGTGAAATTTGATGCGTATCAACAATTTCAACGAACTCGTGTAAACTGCTAAATCATGTGAAATCATCTGTTCATGCAGAGGTTGATATTGATTCCTGGCTGTATTTTCTTTGACTATAGTTTTAGAATACAACGCCATACATCTCTATCAAGTTTAATTATAATCTAGCCTTTATCCACAACAGATCTGGTGAGCAAAATAGGTCAACATAGTATTTGGTTTACATTTATCCATGTTCAGCTTACATTATGTTGTGTGTGTGTGTGTGTGTGTGTGTGTGTGTGTGTGTGTGTGTGTGTGTGTGTGTGTGTGAGAGAGATGTTTGTTTGTGTGTGTGTCTCTGATCGGCATGTCAAAGCTGGGCTTATTAATATTCACAACAAGAGCCATACAGTATATGGTCAATCATGGACCTTTTGATTCTATGGGTATTTTATGGAGTAATAAATGAGCTTAAAACCCCGTTTTTGGATATATATATTTTTTTACTTACCAAAGCTTTAAAATGTAGATATCAGAGAACAATTTAACTTATTAAACCAATGCAGTAACTTTTATATGGCACCTTTAAAGTGATGTCTTCTTTCCTTTCTCAGCTATCGGCACAAAGTCCTCAAGGACAAATCAGTCATCAAAGTTACTGATAAATCACCTGACATGTTATGATGCTTATGTATATTTTTATATTGCTTTGACAAATATGTTACTTTATAGTTATATAATGTTGCTGACACTAGATGCAGGCATATGGAGTCACAAAATGAGAGGAAGAGAGCAAATTAATCAGAAAAAGAAAAGGCTTTCAGTTATGGGGTAATGCCATTAATTAACCGGTCTCAACTGGCACATGCAGCCCAGAATCTTCAGCTTGGTTTTAATCAGCCAAATGCCAGGTCTCTTGCTAATATACACAGGCATCGGTTTCTGAATTAGCAAAAGAGAGTAGAAAATCTAAAGAATTCCCCAAAACACAATGAAACACTGCTGTTTGAGTGGCATTCTGTAATGCTCCAATAGGAAATTATGACCACAACCAATAATTCATTTTAATATCCGCCTTTGTCTGTGAGAATCCTTTTATTGGTTTGTGAGATGAGATGAAAGCAGCACAGGACAGTCACTAGTAGAGTTGTTGTGATACCATTAATTCATGTCACGATACTATTACCTGCACATGTATCTTGATGTATTGCGATACTGTAATGTTTAACTCAAATCCATCAAATACAGAAAAATGTCAGAAATACTATATTTTATAGAAAAAAGTATTTTGCATGTCTCTTCACCTACAATGTATTCATACCAACAAAATAAAGATACAAATTATACCAATTTTGTTATAAAAGGAGCATTTTTTTAACAAAATTAGGCTGAATGAAGTGGTCAAAAATAGTTTTAATGTTTCCTGTTGCTATTTTGGGTTTATCATCTAATGTTTTTTTTTTCTTTCAGTCTTATCAGATAGGAATCTAAAGTTATCCAAAGTATTATAGCTATTAAATCATATTTAAGGGAGCAGAAATGAACGGATTCAGATTCGAACTGAAGCATCAGAAATTATGCAATATGCTACCATAAAGCGTGCGAATTCTACACAGTTTTATTAAAATAAAATGGTCTATTGTTGCAAAAACATGTGAGCATTTAGTGACTTTTCCACATGCAACATTATGTATTGTAGACAGACCTTTAATGACGATGCTATCGTTTACCAACTACAGTGATACCGGCGGTATTTTGGATCACGATACTGTACATAGTATCACGATAGTACCAGTAAACCATGCCACCTTACACTCTCAGAAATAAAGGTACAGGAGCTGAGCTGTCACTCGGGCAGTACTTTTTCAAAAGTTACATTTGTACCTCTAGGGTCCATAATGGTACCTCAAAGATACTTTTTAGGAACATTTGGGCACTAATATGCACCTTTGAGGTACCACTGTGGACTCTTTGGGTACAAATATGTATCTTTTGAAAAGGTACTGCCCCAGTGACAGCTCCTGTACCTTTATTTCTGAGAGTGTAGTCACTAGAAAATTGTTGCTTCATGTTGGTGTCATGCTTGCTCAGATCAACGAAAATAAATTGACACACATTTTAGCTTTATAAAAGTATACTTTCGAGTGTATGCATGCAGTGCGCGAGTTATACACTTACGATTGGGGGGGGGTCTACTTTTTCCATTAGTTTGTGTAGTACATGTTTCAGTCATTTGTGCAATTATTTTTAATTGCATCTAATTTATTAGTACAAGGTATTTAAGTTTTCAGTGTTTTGAGGGATATTTAGTGTATTTTGACCTACAGTATTCTCTGATTAGCTATTTCAGATATTACTGTAGAGGTCAAACTACAAACGTTTTTATGCATCTAATTTGACTTTACTTTCCGGCTAAATATAGAGACAAACAACTATTTTACGAGAAAACAAAGTCTTGTGAACACGATGTCTATCGGTGCTCTAGATCTTCCAATTTCAGACATTTTCCTAGAATAGACTGATTGCCGCGATTATGCTTTCACAATGGTTTTAGGGGTGTTCAAATGTTTATTTGTATTATCTAATATTTTCATTCATTCGTTCATTTTCCTTCAGCTTTATTAATCAGGGGTTGCCACAGAGGAATGAACCGCCAACTTATCCAGCATATGTTTTACACAGAGGATGCCCTTTCAGCTTTCACCCATACACAGTGGTAAAAAGAATACTGAAAAATCATACACAAGTAAAAGTACAATTACTTGCCTAAAAATGTAGTGCGAGTAAAAGTATCTGTTGTAAATAAAACTTAAAGTATAAGTAAAAAGTAGATCTTTCTAAAGTACTCAAGAGTAGTGAGTAGTGAGTATTGCGCTGTAAAAACCTGATGCATTTACATGTAATTTGTGTATGTGTGTAAACGTAACATTCTGTAGTGCATTTAATTATTGCCCAGAAGGCACACAATGTCATAAGACAATAATATTAGGTTCGATTTAACTTGTGATGTGATCAGGTGACCAAAATTTGATGTCTAACCGGCGTCTAAGGACAATGTTATTTTGACGTCCAATAATGACATCAAATGATGTTGATATTTGGTTGATTTAGGTTGTGTTAAAAAGTGACCAAAATCCAACATTGAGCCAACATCCTAAACAAACGTCATATTGACGTCAAATACTGACATTTATTCATCAGGTATGGCAACCAAAATCCAACCTCTGATAGACATTGTGGTAACGTCAACAAAACGTCAAGCTGTAACATCATCAGACATTGATATTTGGTTTGTTTAAGGTTGGACATTGGCCTGACATTAAGTTCATTAAGAACATGATTTTCATATTCAAACAAAATGCAACGCCCCAATGACGTTAGGGTACAATGTCAATTTGACATCACGTTGACATCTTGTGCTTGCTGGCTGTCATCATGCAGTAAACATCGGTCATCTTCTCATCAGTGACATGCATCTAAACACTCTCTGGGTCAATGTGTGTAAAGATTTTGGGCATCTTCTTGGACACTTTTAGTGCTTTAAAACAGTTTGCTGCAATTATAAATCGCCCATGTCTTGAGGTTGTACAGTATGAAGTGATTTACCTTCTATGTGCGATTTGATTGGACAGGAATCACAGGAATAGACAAGAAAAAATAAAATAGTGATTGCAAGTTGAGGGAAAGTAGTGGAATAAAAGTACCAACAGTGCACTAAAAATGTACTCAAGGGTAAGTAAAAGTACACATTTTTAAAACTACTTAGGAAATTACAATTCCTGAGAAAAACTACTCAATTACAGTAATTTGATTATTTGTAATTAGTTACTTTACACCACTGCCCATACACACTCATTCACACTTACACACTACGGCCAATTTAGTTTATTAAATTCACCTGTACCGCATGTGATTGGACTGTGGGGAAACCCAAAAATAAACATAGGACTCGAACCAGCGACCTTTTTGCTGTGAGGCGACAGTGCTAACCACTGGGCCACCTTGCCGCCCCATCTATTATTTTAATTATTAACATTATTATTTAAAATACATATCAGAGTTAAATTTTTCTCAGTGTTAAAGGACTGACCCCTACCAAACATATTGTTTTGACGTCCATCAGGGTAGATCGAGCGTTAAACCCCCCTGAATATACACTCTGAGTGTATAGAGTGCACAACCAGTTTAAAAAAATAATCCAAACTAATAAATCAATTGACTAATTAAATATTTTCTAATTAAAAATAAATACACATTTTGAACTACAATTTCAATATACTACTAGTTTTAATATACAAGTTGATTCTGATATTAAAAAATACAATTAAATTTGTTTATAGATTATTCAATCAAAAATCACACAGCAAGCCAAGTATAGAATGCTAGTATATAATATAGAATGCTTAATTATATTTAAATACAGTATACCTCTAAGTATATTTGAAAAGTGCTTTAAAATAAAGTATTTGCTTTAAAAGGTACACCTATAATACTTTCTTTTCAATAACAATTCTATTAAACAGAGAATATGATGAAGAGAGACTTCTTAAAATTCTTCTTAAAATCTCACTGATAGTCTAATTGACATCAGTGCGCTGACAGATTTAAAACAAGAATGTACATTTCTGAAATGAAATGACTGTGCAGTCTTTGATAAGATTTAATGGTTCAGATAGTGAATATTTCTTGAATCTCAGTGAAAAAGATAAAACTCATTCACAAATCCAGCGGAGAGAATACAATCAGTTTTATGAGTTTATTTTAATTATTGTGAGGGGAATCCTCATCTCTTATCACTATTTCTGACTGAGAAAGCACTTTCTGTCAATTTTTTAAATTGTACAAATCAGTTTCTTGCCTTTGGGCTCTTCTTCCCACATTGTATGTATTTGGTTATGCCTTTATTCCCTATATATTAAAGTTTGATTCAATGCCTCATTACTGTACTTTCAATAGGATATTTGATTTTTATTGTTTAGTCTTGACATACAGATTTTTTTTAATATTTGTTATTACTCAATATTAAAGTCCATAGAATTACTTAGACACTATTACAAATCTTGCTGCCTTAAATTTATTAGTTAAATCAAATGAACGTTTCTAGTCATCTCAACTTGCATCAATCAAACTGACTGAAAATATTAATTTAAACTTTTTAGAACTTAAATTGAATTGAAACCAGATTGACTAATTAAAATAAGTTAAAGCAAGATAAAAATATTTTGTGTTGACTTTTTTTATAAATTTTATACAGTGTAAGTCAACCCGATCTCACAAGGAAACGTAACTTATACGTTTTGGCAGAAAAATCACTATTTTGTAGGAATTTGTATGAGTTCATCCTTATGAAAATGTAAGATTTTAGAAAGGAGGCTTGTTCACAAACTGCAGCTATAATCCAGAGCTGGACCTTCCCATAAGTGAAGTAAGCGGCTGCTTAAATCCCCACAATCACTAGGGGCCCCGCTAGTAGTGCGAGCCGTTTTCTCGCTAAAATTGATTTTATTTGCATAAAAAAAACAGAATTTTATTAAACTTATAACATACCTGTCAGCCCTCCAATTTTTCCTGGATTCTTCCGTATTTTACTATTCTATCCCGCTATCATCCCGTAAAGGTATTTTCCCGTATTTCTCCCGTATTTTCAGTCTTTTTCTGAACAGCTAAGCCTCCCTATACGCAACCCATACTGCCGAACCACCAGGGGTCGCCCCTTGCTCTAAAACGTGAGTCTTCTGTGCTTTCGCTTTGTTTAGGAATGAAAACGCTTATAAATAAATATTAAAAACGCGTACACGCGATTTGAAGTGGAGAGAAAGTCTGGCTTTTGGATGCGTGTTTAAACAGACCTATACACAATTAATAATAATGTCATATAAAGATATCGATCTTGGTGGGTTATTTTCCAAACAGAACTAATTTTATCTTAAATGAGCATTAAAAAGAAAGGAAAGCAGTCAAATGCTTTCATTATAACGTTATTTGTGCATTTTTAAAGTGACACCTCTTATTTAATGTAATAAAAAAATCTTAATAAATGAGAGATTCATTTGTTACTCTTCAATCAGAATGTGTAAGTTATACAGTGGAGAAACGGCTAATGAGATTGATAACTTGGGGGAATGCACTATTATGGTGGGCATATCCCTTATTTTCGCATCCCAATGTTGACAAGTATGTATATGATCAACTCACAACTCAAGTTCGCAGCATCTCATTTTTGATATATAGACTGTCTGGTCACCACAAGTACGCAAATCCGTGCACAGACAACCATGGCCTTTGCTTCGCTATTTATATACATATTTATATTTATGCTAAAAACATTATCATTTAAAATTAGGTTTTTATGAAAAATGCTTCGTCCCCCCTCTTCCCTACAGGGCCAGTCCTGACCCCTACCCCTCATTTGGATGACCAAAAATGTAAGAATGAGATCATAAAATTAATACTAATTAACCTGCATGATCTCATGAGGAAACTTGCGTTTTGTCAGTTTAGTGGCTAATTTATACAAATTCATAGTTCAGTCAAACAAAAAAGTAAGATTTTAAAAAGGAGGTGTGGCACCCAACCCCACCCTCAAACCCAACCATCATTGGGGGATGAGCAGATCATACAAAGTTGTACGAATAAGATCATCCGAATTAGCCACAAATTGCCATTAGATTGCATTGGTAAACATATATGCAATCATTTAAACAATGTACAGGCATTATACCATGATCGGAAATAAGAAAAAATAGTCAATTTAATCAGTCAAATAACTTAACTTTAAAGTTGAGACTATACCTCTTCAATACTGGATCTTCCTGACCAAAGAAACTTTTATGAGCAATTACCAGTTCATGTCATCACAGAGAGAACATTACGTCTGTCTAATGAAGCTCTTTTGCATCTTCAGGGATTTAACCTATACCATTTTCACTGGCCAAGACTGAAAGATTGCAGGAGACTCAATACAGCGAGGCAGGTGAAAGAGACTCGGAGGAATAATTAAGAATCACCCACACACAGAGCTCAGGATTTGCCAGAGAATTAAAGTGGAGGAGGTTCCTCCTTGGGCTCTTCAGGTATTTAATTGCTTTCTGTCAGCTAGCCGTGACTTCATGCCAAATGCGCTCATATACTGACAGGGTGCGATGCATAGTTAGACTTGGATAGGCTGAATCACAGGGCAAATACCAAACAATATTGGACCTAAAATAATCAAATAAAGAAATAAACACAGTATGTTATGTTTTATATATATGGCATTAAAATACATTGTTGCATTTTTTTAAATTTATGCAAGCTAAAAGAAATCAATCAGGAGTGCTGCATTAGTAGTAGCTGTCGAAGAAACCATTGACCCATAAGTTTTGCTATAATGTAGACTACCATCAGGTCTTGAATGAAAAAAAATCTAATTGACACGTCATCCAGGTTGTTGCTCCTCGGTGCTGGCAAAAAGTATAGATGTTTCTGAAAACATCAGGCTGTGAAAACTCCTCAGGGAATTCCCTGTATTGATCTGACACACTGCATCGATTTTCTTTTTAAAAGGCCAATTTGAAGAAACACAAGTGTAGCATGATTTGATCTGAATCCTCAAGCACACTCTAGCTGACTTGTAGATTACCCACTTTTTTGTGTTAATTAAATTCTGCTAATCAAAGGGATATTTCAGCCAAAAATGTATAATATTTATTCCCCATTAAGAGTTTTAGATATTTTTATACTGTGTGTGTATGTGTATATATATACATATATATATACATATATATATATATACATATATATATACATATATATACATATACATACATACAGTTGAAACCTGAAGTTTACATATAATCTAAAAAAGGAACATAACCATTTAGAAAAAAATGTTTGATGGTAAATCATACTAAATGATTTACATTCGCTAAATGCCAAAATAATGAGAGAGAATTTTTTTTGAGAATTTTTTTATTTATTTCAGACGTACCTCTGGTTATGTATTTCGCTGTCACCAGAAATGTTGGCCTGGATATGAATCCGCAATGAGCCTGGGTTATAAAATAAACTAAAATCTCACCTTTCAAAGATCACCTTCACAATCCGCTTGTTAAGACGTTACACGAAGCGGCTTCCGGGTCCAAGCGCTCTATTCAACTGAATGGGGAGACTCATGAAATGGTAATAATAAACGTTTACAAAGCGATTTAATTCTTTCGAAAATCACGATCGCAATATATATGTCCATGCCTAATATCTGATGGCCAGAAAGTGATTCATTTTTTTATAAATTGCAACAATTTTGGTATTTGTTATGCAGCAAGCCCAGAGATTGTTGCGTACACTATGACTTTATGTAAAATTAACTTTAATGAGTGATATGAATAAAAAGTGATCATAATCAAATAATTTCTCAACTCAAATGAATGGTGGCTTGGACCTGGAAATAGTATTACATACGTCACCACTTAACAAGCCGATAAGCAAATCCCAGCCATGTCCGTCACATTCACAATCTAAAATTTGCTAATTTTGGTGCTAATTGTCACAAAAATGTAAGGCTCCTCCACCAATCAGCAATCCCTACCACCCAAGTAGTACATTGATTGGAGTCTAAGCGTTACAGCAATAAACACTAATATCAAATTATGACATAAGGACAGCCTGAATGAAGTGTGTGCATCTGCCTCATGCTAATAGGTCATCGCAGTCACCGCTGCTGGTTAAAGAGCATAAGAGATGGTTCGCTAGTGCTGGAATAGATGAAATGACCTTTCACGCTCCTCAACAAGATTTTTCCATTAGGACGCTCCATTTATTGTGGCCCGGCTGCTGTCTGCTGGGATCTCTTAAGTAAATTGGCTCATATGAATGAAGATATCTGCTTGCTTGAGGTGGAGCTGCAGTACTTGAGCTCTGTTGAGATTGTAGCCACTGCCTTTAAGAATGTAAACGACGGGAAGTGAGCAAAGGTATGAGCTGGAGAGATGGAACTTTATTTTGTAAATATTAAAAAAGTCCTGACACTTTTGAAAGGGTAGTGGAGAAAAGGACACTCAAAATGTCACTAAATGTCATGGATTGTTCGAGCAGAGTTTGGGTCTTAATCTTAAGGTCTAAAATTACATACAGTTGAAGTCAGAATTATTAGCCCCCCTTTGATTTTTTTTTCTTTTTTAAATATTTCCCAGATGATGTGTAACAGAGCCAGGAAATTTTTATAGTATGTCTGATAATATTTTTTCTTCTGGAGAAAGTCTTTTTTGTATAATTTCAGCTAGAATAAAGGCAGTTTAACATTTTTTGAAAAGCATTTTAAGGTCAATATTATTAGCCCCTTTACGATATATTTTTTCTGATAGTCTACAGGACAAATCATTGTTTTACAATAACTTGCCCTTACCCTAACCTGCCTATAATCTAATTAACCTAGTTAAGCCTTTAAATGTCACTTTAAGCTGTATAGAAGTGTCTTGAAAAATATCTAGTGAAATATTATTTACTGTCATCATGGCAAAGATAAAATAAATCAGTTATTAGAAATGAGTTATTAAAACTATTATGTTCAGAAATGTGTTGAAAAAATCTGCTCTCTGTTAAACAAAAATTGGTGAAAACAATAAACAGGGAGGCTAATAATTCAGGGGGGTTAATAATTCTGACTTCAACTGTATTTCTTTTTACAAAGCATAAAAATTCTGTGTAGTTCAAACAGAGCTACACTGTAAAAGAAAGTGTATATATTACTATGCACATTATAGAAAGATCAGTAGAGTTCATTTCAACATGTGATGTTAATTCAGTGTTGATCACTGTCTTTATTGTTGCTTGTGAAATTAACTAATAATTTTTAATTAAAACACCTCATCTTTTTCGCTAAAGGGATTTTTTTTTTTTTACAAAAATATGACATTGAAAAGGTATGTTGAAAAGTTAATATGTGTAATAAAATACAATTCAATACATAATCAATTGATAATCAATAAATAATAATTAAAATGAAACTGTAATGAGAAGTACTTAATGTGTAATTAGGAAAAAATATTATTCATTATTAGGGATGCACCGAAATGAAATTCTTGGCCGAAGCCGAAGCCGAATAATAATGAAATTCTTGGCCGAAGGCCGAATACCGAATGTGGTGTTTTGCATTTTTTTCCATTTAGTTTGCCAATTTTTTCACCATTACAATAATTAAATAGTAAAAATTTGCTTTTTACTATTTTGTGTTGCTTTTCAGAGAAATAAATCAAATAACAAAAATACAATTTCAAAAATATTTATTTAACACTGAACATTTTTTAACATTCCAGCAGATAATATACAAACAAAGCACAATATAACTTAAAATAAATAAATTAGTAAAATAAATTTTTTTTTTTATTTGGCCATCTTTGAAGCCCCTCTTCTTGAATAGCCTATGTTATGCCTATAACTGACTGCTGAAAGAATGTAACTATGTCTACAACAACAAATGTGCATTGAATAGTGCAAAAAATGTGGATGACAACAAATGAATAACTGTCCTAGACATAAGCCTACTTAGCCTACTTCTTCAGGAAAAGTGGCAGGTTCTTCTTTATAAAAAGTAGCTTCTCTGCTGTCTCGCATGAAAGTCGGTTCCTCTTCTCATCGATGACATGAGATGCAGCACTAAACAGTCGCGGCTCATCTGTAGTACGAGCCCGTTTACTCTCTGCGCTGTTTTCATCTCCTGCGCTGTGCATCACCTGACCGTCCGTCTCCAATACCTAGCGGCTTTCCCAAGTCCAACTGGGCCTGGATCATTTCTCGTGTGCGCAGCTTTTTCCCCATATCCAAGTAATGATATTTTATATGGCGAAGGAAGTAAAGGTGTTCTGAGTCCGCCTGACTAAATAGTGCGCTGACAGCTTCTAAGAGCGCACTTTTAGCTGTTTTCACTCCGTGGTCTGTTTCAGCCTCTTTGTTTAAAAGACACTTTAGTGCTGCAAGTAAATGTATGACGTCTGCCACAGATGAGCTTATCTCTCTTGTTATCTGCTTAAAGGGGGCGAGAAGAGAGAGAACGTTCCTCTGGAAAATTCAGCAGAACAGTGTCTGCAAACGGCCGTTTTTGCCTCTTTCTCTTACACTTTAAAGCGCTTCCACACTGCTGACATGTTTGCTGCATAAAGCGCGCGCCTCTCACTCTACGCGGGTTACTTTTTGATCGCGGCATTAAAAACGTCATTGTTCGGCAAAATTTATTCGGCCTTTTTACTTATTCGGCCGAACACCGAAAGGGCTTTTTTGACTATTTTCGGCCGAATAATTTCGGTTGCCGAATATTCGGTGCATCCCTATTCATTATGTATAATTTCTGTGGTTGTAATAATAACAATAATAATAATAATAATACTTTTTTGATACAAGCAAGTATTTCTGCTCATTAACTAAGGTGTGTTTTGTACTTTTATTCTTTATTTTGTAAGATAAAAAATTTAGAAATAGATTTAATTAATAAATGTATTTTTATTATTATTATTATTATTATTATTATATTAGTAGTAATAGTTGTGATAGTAGTAGTAGTAGTAGTATAGTATAGTAGTAGTAGTGATGCTATAGCACAAGCATTTGCTTATTACCTTAGGTGTCTAAATATAATATTTTTTTAAACTTTTTTTTTTTCCACATTTAAATGTCATACTTAGTGACTAATGCAGAAATGGACTGAAATATCTGAAGCACATTTAATTCAGATGACCAACTCCACATTAAGACAGCAGTGTGTGTGCATCTGCTCTGAATTCAGTCTGCAGGAATGTGCTGTTGGTTTCCTCCCGGAGGCCCTGTTTCTGCAGAAACCCGCCATTTCTCTACCTGCCAAAACTGGCAGTGGCGTCTCTGCGATGCCTCCAGGCACTCAGACAGAAATATCACTGACAAGGTCAAATCCCTGCAGGCACAGAGCTGCAAAAAACACCCTGTTTTACACCTTCAGAGGTGTGAGAAAAAAACAGCTTCTGTGTGAAGTGACTGAATACTGATCGCAAATTAACCATGATAGCATCTGTCATAATCCTTCCTGCATGCATCCACAAAGGAACCTGACATGTACAGAATGTACTGCTATTTGAGAGCAAATATATTTTTAAGCCTAGTGGAATTTAAATGGATTCTGCTGGGTTTATTTCAAATAGACTACATGAAGTTTCTTAAAATAAAAAGTGTTGTTGCAAGCTGTTCTTGTACCACAATATTCCCAATATCTTAATCCCCTTTGGTTCTGTCTGTATACATTTACTTAGATTTTTGTATTTAGTACATTATACTTGTTTTACAATAATCCAGCACTAACCTATAGTATAAGAGAAAATAGGATTAGTTTGTTTATTTTGTAAAATGACATCACAATTGTAAACAACATAGTTAAAGTATTACAAAGCTATGTTGTCAGTATTTGCATTCCCTTATGAAAATGATACAATTATACAACAGATCATGTCATTCAACAGTTAGAAAGCTTTATAGTCCTTTATATTACTAAAATTCTGAACAAAAACTGTATAATATCTAGCATGTTTTCAGTTATGTAGTTAGCAAACAAAACTTGTCATCACTCTCTCATCAGTCTCACTCATCAGTCTCACTCTCTCACACGCTATGTCCTAAAGTGACTACTGTGTGCTTGGTGATTGGCTGGTAGCATGCACAACCGCGATGAAAAGGGTTATCATCCCATGCCTATATCAGACTGAATATTCAGAGTAGCATAGTAAACAATACAGTGAGCTCGTCACAGGTTGTCATTGTTCAAAAATGAATCAATGTGAATATAAAACCAACTTTACCTCAGTAAAGCAGGCTAGGCGGAATATTATCGATGCTGTAAAAGATCTTATGAAACTGAAAATAGTCACACAAATCTTTCACCGGAAGTTTTTAGTGGCTGAACAACACTTCTGTGCATATAACCCATTCGTACCAACACAATCTATATCAGCTTTGCGTGTAGCTAAAATACTTTTTTTAAAATAGAACATTACCTGTCTAAAAGAAACACTTCAGCCATGGTGTCATCCTTCCCCAGCGTGCAAAATTATACTTATCAGAATACTTATCAGCTATTTATTAGAATTATGGGAATTATCGGCCCGACAATATTTAATTGAACATTTTTTTTAGAACATTTTTTTGTTTAATGTCTTACCCAGAATATAAAACTACATATAAATACATTTAGATCTTTTACTTTAATCATTACTATTGCACTGTGAAGAAACTTTCAACCAGCACAAAAAAAACAACAAAAAATAAATAAAAAATCACCTACTGCACCTTCAACTGTGTCCTAAAAACAACAACACAAGATTACAGCCACAAGCAATTTGCCCATCACAGCACAACATGATAGAAACATTTAAATACCAACCACAGCACTCCCAACAAAATTGTATTTAAACTAACACTGGTAGCATTTAACACTGAATAAAGCACATAATCTGTACCTGAGGTAATCCCTGTCACAGTAGTTTGGGCTGTTGTTCTGCTATGACATCATAAATAGAAAGCATTTCTAAAATATAAATTTCACTTGTTGCCGTTTCAGATGGTTAGGACAAAAACTCATTTTAACACGGAAAGGATGCCTTTTATCATTTATGTGTCGCAGCATTGCATGTTGTCAGGAGATGGTGTAAGCTGTTCGAAATTCACTGTAAACCGGCTTTATTTTAATTTTACTAGTTTGTTTAATGTAGTTTAAAAGAATAGTTCACTCAAAAAATGTAATTCTGTCATCATTTACTAACCCTTTACTTATTTAAAACCGGTTTGAGTTTCTTTCTTCTGTTGAACACAAAGAAAGTTATTTTGAAGAAACCTGTAACCATTGACCAGTGACATTGACAAAGTGTTTGTTTTTCCTACTGTTGAAGTCAGTGGTTACAGGTTTCAAAATATCTTCTTTTGTGTTTAACAAAATAGCAAAACTCTCAAAGGTTTGGAAACACTTGAGGGTGTGTAAATAGTGAGTAAATTGTCATTTCATCTCTTTTAACTGTGATACTTGATGAAAACAATATGATAAATGATAATCAATAACTGCTAAACTTTTACTGTGAAAATCTCTATGGTTCATTTTAATAAGGTTTGGATTATAATAACTTTAAAATACCTAAAAGTGCATTAAGCACTACAACAAATAAAAGTACTGTATTATGTAAAATCACCTGTAACTCAATATTAAATGACTTGGATCTGAGTGTGGGCACCAACATTACCCCTTACCCAAATAATACATCTTAAAAAACTGTACAGTAAATCACATGACTGATTTCTTTTTTAAGTCAAATTACTTTCTACGATGGTCCAAAGCACTGCAGCAGAAAAACGTAAGAAAGAAAGAAAGAAAACATTTTTTAATTTGTTTATTTGTTTATTTTTGTTGTTTATTTGCAGTGGGTTTTTGCATTTAATTGCATTTTGAATATTTGCAGTGTTTTTATAGCCTATATTTGTTTGAATTATGAATATCTGCAGCGTTATTTCTCTATTTGTTTGCATTGTGAATATTTACAGTTATTCTCCATATTTGTTTGCATTGTAAATGTTTGTGGGGCTTTTTGCTGTCTTTGTTTGGATTGTGTATATCACCGTAATGTTCTATTTCTAAAGCAACAATCGCAAACAGCTTGACGTCGGTTATTAACGAAAGCGTTCAATAAAACGCAAGACTCCTGGTCAGACCGGTGCCAGCTAAAGCTTTAGTGACCTTCCTCTGTTGAGTCATGGATCACCAGCACTGCTCATCAGACTAGCCCATAGCCGGCACCTCTAGCTGTGAGAAATTAATCAAAATTTAATCTCCCCTCACAGTGTGTGTGTGAAGCCAAGCCTCTGTGCATTGCCTGACATCTTCAATTTGGCTTACCAAAATAAAATACTCTCAAAAGCAGCCCTGAATCCACTGAAAGACCTTTACGAAAACTCAGGTTTTTTCAGGTTAAAGAAAACTTAGCATTAGCATTGTGTTTTAATTCTTTTAAAGTTATTGTCTATATACTGTTTATTGCAAAGTTTTAATGACTTAATTTTAATATTTAATACATTTTTTATGCCATAATGACAATATACATCATATTTTACTAGATATTTAAGTTTGAAGTGGAACTTAAAGCATACCTTACAACCCTCTCGCTTTCCCCGAGATTCTCCCGTATTTTAATGTTCTATCCTGCTATCATCCCGTAAAGGTATTTTCCCATATTTCACCTATTTTTTTAATCTTTCTATGAAGGGTGGAAATAAACATCAAAGAGCCGATCCTTGCTGTATGCAACCCATATTGACGACGCCCCTACTTAAATGTGAATCCGTTCTGTGCTTTCATTTTATTTAGGCATAAAAACACTTTGAAATAAATATAAAAACGGCAGGATTAACTTTTTTTCCTTTACAGGCGCCATTGCCCCTTCTAAGCAAACCTCAAAACAGTCCGTTTAAGTAAAATGTGAAGTGTGGATGCTGTCAAGGAAGTGCGGATCCGAATGCAGGGTTTATTAGCAGAGAATGGTCAGGGAAGCAAGTCTACCTCGGAGCAAACAGATGTATACAGGCAATCCAGAGTCGTGGTCGATAAACAGGCAGATGGTCAGTAGGTAGCAGACAACATAAAACGAACAAAACAAAGCAAAGGTAAAACACGGCAAAGCAAGGCAAGAAAAACATCCCATAATGTTCACGAAGACAGTATAACAAGACTCAGCAATGAACTGTGTGTCTGTGGTGCTTTTAAAGTCCATGTAATCAGTTCTGATCAGCTTCAGCTGCATGTGTGTGTTAACAATCAATGGGAAACCAGAACAGGTGTGAGTGTGGTGCATGACTGGTCTTATAGTCCATGCAGTTTAGTCAAATATGTGTATACAAACGATCTGCAAGCATAGATCACTGGTGATTGTGACATTATGTGGCTGTCAGACGCTCTTCATAAAATAAATAAGCTGTTTCCCAAATGGATTCTGTACACACAATTTGAAGCGGATCAAAAGTGGACACTCTGGGTTTTCAGTGTGCATTTGAACAGACATGCATACATAATAATAAAAATTAATAATAATAATAATATGAGTAATAATAATAGAATCCTTTATTTTTGCATTCCAATGTTGACAGATGCGACTTAAAGGCTTAACTAGGTTAATTAGTCAAGTTATTGAATAACTGGTTTGTTTTGTAACCAATTGAAAAAAAAAATTCTTAAGGGGACCAAAAATATTGATCTTAAGATTTGTTTATTAAAAAAGAACAGCTTTTATTCTAGTCAAGCTAATCTAAATAAATGTTACATGGCTGGGGGTGTTGCTTTGTTGTTCCCTCCTCCCCTTTCCGTTTTTATTTGCTGTCTGCTGTTCTTCTAAAATCTAGGTGTTCCAATTGGTTCGTGGAGTTTTTACAAGTGTACCAATGAAAAGAGGATGGGGGTCATTTAAGCACTTCATGATGACTCGGACCAGACTGGGGGGATCCTTGTCTCTCGTCACTGCTCTGTATTTCTGTGTGACACTTGTGTGCCTGTCTTGTTCTCTGGTTCGCTTTAAGAGTTTTTTTTTTTTTTTTGAGTTTTACATCTATTCAGAACATCCATGCAGTGATGTGAAAGTGAAGTACGAGACGTGACTTACATTTTTACACACACATAGTTAATTCTCTGTTAATCCATTAGGTCAGAAGCAGGAGCTACTCTTTGTATGTTTTATTTTTTCCAGTGAGTGCAGTTTAATAAGGGGTGTGTGACGAAGATTTTTTTTGTATTTTCATATATCTCTAGTTATTCAGAGGTGAGGGAGGCATTAGTTAGCGAGTGTTCAATTTGTTACTTTCTTTGATTTGGCACTGCTTATTTTCCATCTATCAGGTTTCAATTGATTTGTTTACTGATGTTGCATTTATTGTACACATTTGTAAATATACTTTGGGTGATTAAATATATATATTTTTTCTTTATCTTTATTGTAATTTAACTGATGATTATAATTTTTCCTGAAGAAAAACTGTAGGAAATACTGTGAAAATTTCTTTGTTAAACATCACATGGGAAATATTTAAAAAAATAAAATAATGTCACGACAGTTGACGTCTGTTTAAATGATCTCACATGCGAAGTTCTTAGACCAGCTAGCTTTTCTAAGAGATGTTTTAAATAGAATCTGTCTCTTTTTTTCCAAATGAAGTTACTGTCCTACTTTGAAAAAAGGCTTGTTTACCAAGCCAATCACCCACACGGTCACAGCAGCCATTTTTAGACCTCAATTAATCTTTTCTGAGGGCTTCTGAGTGGAGAAAAGCGGTGCACTTTCAATTCCCTTTCAAGTTCACAGGTACCGCAGCTCCTGCATTGTAAACACTTTAAATAGGTTATTAGCGTTAAGTGCCATAAAGAAAAATAGTAAGTAGCTTTATTAAGTGGACTATTAAACAGCTGTGCGTTTGGTTGCTGGACAGAAATAAAAGACAGGTTTATGCAAGTATGCATTTAAGAGAAATATTTGCATGCTGTAATGTAGCCCTATTCCCTATGAATATATACAGCTCTGGGGGAAATAATTAATGGTTCTCTTTATTTTCATTAATGTGTGTTTGGGTTTTATGTTATGAGCCACACCACAATAAGGCAGGGGTTCCCAAACCTTTCAGGCTGCTACCCACAAAATAACAGTGTATCGCGACCCCCAATATCCTCTGAGGTGATTATGAATATATAAAGTTAGTTAGTACAGAATGGTGCACAAATACCAATAGGCTCAAATCTATTCATTATTTAATTTTGAAGAGCCCTACTCGGAGACCATCCTCCATGTTCAATTGTGGCCTGTATTTATTTTTGATGTACATGAGTGCCTTAAAGGTGTCAGAAAGTTTAACCTGGTGCCATAAAATCAATGCGCTGTGTCTAATATAATATAATCACCCCAGGGGGCGCAATATAATCTGCTTTAAGGTTTTATTAGTTAATGTTAATTAATATATTTACTATTGTAATAATGTGCAGCAGTTACCATAACCATAGTTTAACATTTAATTTATTCATTCATTTTCTTTGACT
This sequence comes from Danio rerio, assembly GCF_052040795.2. Classification (NCBI taxonomy): domain Eukaryota; kingdom Metazoa; phylum Chordata; class Actinopteri; order Cypriniformes; family Danionidae; genus Danio; species Danio rerio. The sequence goes on along the minus strand of NC_141026.1, from coordinate 45,212,627 downwards.
TAGTCCCTTATTTTTCAGGGGTCACCACAGCGGAATGAACCGCCAACTAATCCAACATATGTATTTCACTGCGGATTCACTTCCAGCCACAACCCAATATTGGGAAACACCCATACACTCACATTCACACATGTACTCATACACTACAGGCAATTTAGTTTCTCCAATTCACCTATGGCACATGTCTGGACTGTGAGAGAAACTGCAGCACCCAGAGAAAACCCATGCAAACACGCATGCAAACTCCCAAACTTTTTGCTGTGAGGCAGCAGTGCTAACCACTGAGCCACTGTGCTGCCTAGTTCAACATTTACACATCCACTATTAAAATCCAAAGTTATGATAGTTCACATTAGATATAGCACTGTGAGTTAACTAGAACTAACAATAAACAAATCATTAAGCAAATCACTGTTCCCCTTTGAGAATTCGATTTCTGTCTTTCATTGCACGTCTGTGTATTTTTTAGGTTCCTGATGTTTCTTTTTTTGTTGTTTAATGGATTTTTAAAAGAGATCCTGAGAAGAGACGGTGACAGAGGCATGGAGCGAGGGAGTTCTCTAACCCATGTGTCAACATAACCTCTGCTGCGATGAAAGGGTGAGGATGAAAGGGTGGGTTTGGTGTTTCTCAACGGAGAGTTTCATCTTTCAAGAGTGATGTTTATTCTGTTGCAATGGGGTTTCACACTCACACTGTGGAGCTGGGTGACGTCCTGCAGTGAGTGCACCTGTCTCTGCCTCTTTGTCTCTCTATGACACTCCATCTGTGCTCTGTACCTAACAACGTCCTTTAGCGCAAAGTATACTGAGCTTTTTACTTTACTTTTTAATAATTTATTTTAGCCTAACCAACTACTTTATAATCCACATACATACAGCGTGGAAAATAAGTATTGAACAAAACGTTTTTTTATTCCTGGGAATAATATTTCTAAAGAAGCTGTTGACAGCTTTTAGTAAAAACCCAAACTATACAAACATAAAAATGAAAAAAAAAAAATCTGAACAATAAATTTTGTGTAATAAAAATGAAAGAAGAAAGTCCTGAACTACTGAAATATGTTTAATACTTTATATAAAAGGCTTTTTTTTTGGTGATGACAGCTTAAAGACGCCTCTCATTTGGAGAATGAAGTCACATGCACTGCTCAGTTGTGAGTTTTCCACAGACTTCAACTGAGTGTAAAAATCTTGATGGTTCTGTGGGTCTCGTCTATCAAAGCTGATTTTTAATTTGTATTTTCTTTTGGATTCAAGTCAGGTGATTGGCTGGGCCATTCTGCAGCTTGATTTTCTTTCTCTAAAACCATTTGAGAGTTTCCTTGGTTGTGTTTTGGAGCATTGTCTTGCTGAAATGTCCACTCTTGTTTCATAATCTGATAATGTAGATGCTGGACTGAAGCAGCTAATAATAATTTACTCTGACGAAGAGCAGAGGGTTACTGAAGGACTGCTAGTGTTGGAAAAAGTTCTGATAAATTATACTCAAGTAAAAGTACTATTACTTGCCTAAAAATGTAGTGCAAGTAGAGTAAAAGTATCTGTTGTAAATATTACTCAGAGTATGAGTAGAAATTAGCCATTTCAGTAAGTAGTGAGCATTACACTGTTAAAACTGATGCGTTTACATGTAATATGTGATTGTGTGTAAACGTAACATTCTGTAGTGCATATAGTTATTGCCCAGCAGGCACACAATATTAATAATATTAGGTTAGATTTAGGTTGTGACGTCAGGTGACCAAAATTCAATGTCTAGCCAGCGTCTAAGGACAGTGTTATTTTGATGTCCAATAATGATGCCAAATGACGTTAATATTTGGTTGATTTTAGGTTGTATTAGAATGTGACCAAAATCCAATGTTGACCCAACATCTAAAACCAACATCATATTGACGTCAAATACTGACTTTTATTCATCAGGTATGACAACCAAAATCCAATGTCTGATAAATGTCAATAGTGGTAACGTCCACAAAACGTCAAGCTGTAACATCATTAGACATTGATATTTGGTTGGTTTTAGGTTGGACATTGACGTTGACCTGACGTTGAGTTCTGACATCAACCCGATTTTCATTTCCAAGCAAAATGCAACGTCCCCATGATGTTGGGGTACAACGTCAGTCTGACATCATGTTGAGGTCTTGTGCCTGCTGGGTGTTTAAGGCCATTTCGGTCATCATACAGTAAACATCCGTCATCTTCCCATCAGTATTATGCATCTAAACAGTCTCTGGGTCAATGCGTGTTGGACATCTTCTTGGACACTTTGAATACCTCCAAACAGTTTACTGCAATTATAAATCACCCATGTCTTGAGGTAGTTCATTTACTTTCTATGTGTGATTTGATTGGACTTGCAGTACTGATTTCTCTAATCCCCATAGACGAGAAAAAATAAAGTAGTGACTGCAGGTTGAAGGAAAGTAGTGGAGTAAAACTACCGATGCAGCACTAAAAATGTACTCGAGAAAGTGAAAGTACACATTTATAAAACTACTTAGTAAATTACAATTCCTGAGAAAAACTACTCAATTACAGTAATTTGAGTTTTTGTATTTAGTTACTTTACACCACTGAGGACTACTGAAAGATTTCAGCTGCTGTCAGGGCTTTTACTAACTTTTTACAGCTCCATTTCTTCATGTGTTCAATACTTTTTCATTACACAAATAAGCTGACAACATATATGCTATTCCTTCTATGCTAATGAAGGACTAATGAGACATTCCAAGCATGGGATGGGTCCTCCTGGCGTTCCTCACAGCTCCAATACACATCTATAACCATATGCCTTTCACCATATACAATGAATCTGCTTGTGATCTTCCTTCATATAACTTTGTCAGGTTTGCTGTCATTTGACAGTTTTTGACTGAAGTGTTGTAGTCATGAAATCAACAGAGACATTGATTGATTGTATTTCTATATACAATCCCCACAGTCATGGTTGAGTCATGGTCTGGGGAGAGTATGTTAATATTCTCCTCCACTTTATCTCTTCAAATTTGCTTTCATTTTCAGCTGGTTTTGGGGGGTTGGTTTTCTGCATCTCCCGCACACCGGTGCGTAGCCTCATATGCTAACAAAGGCAGTTTCACTGTCTTTGTTGCTCAGCAGTGCATATGTTACAGCTAGTTTCTTTATACAGTATGTTAGTTTGTTTTATTCTACTGTCTATATCACAGGTGTCAAACTCAGTTCCAAAAGGGCCGCAGCACTGCAGTTTAGTTCCACCCTAATTAAACACACCTGATCAAACTAATTGAGTCCTTCAGGCTTGTTTGAAACCTACAGTTAAGTATGTTGGTACTAAACTGTACAGGGCTTCGGCCCTCCAGGAATTGAGTTTGACACCCCTGGTCTATATGTTTAAACATGTAACTTAATAAACAACTTTGCCTGCTTCAAGGCGTTGAGATTCTTTCTCTTTATCAATGATGAAAACAACTTTATTGGAGTCAGATTAATTACAGTGGAGTCTGTATTTCTTTGGTTGTTATCAACATTTGTGGAATATTTCAAGTCAACAGCACCTTTAGAAAAATGTTTTCTGAGAAAAATGGTGACGTGTTCAATACTTATTTTCCTCACTATATGCTATAATCTATGCTCAAAACATGCACACGACATTAATTCCTGTCCAGTCGGCTTTTTCTCTCCAAAAGTCATGAGCGATAAACATCTCTTCATATTCATTTTATTTAGTTAATGAGTTAAATGAGCAGATTTTTATTTTTTATCTCCTTACACAAGAACTCTTCTGTGTTGGCATCAGAGTTTGCTGCCTTCAGTAGTTCATTCATTCATTTTCCATTGGCTTAGTGCCTGATTTATCAGGGGTCGCCAGAGTGAAATGAACCGCCAACTACTCTGGCATATTTTAATGCCCTTCCAGCTGCAACCTAGGACTCGGAAATGGGTCTTGTAGTTAAACCATAGTAAAAAACAACATAATTTTACCACTGCATTTGCACAACTGAGATTATAGAAACTAACTAATTCGGCCTCCAAAAAAGTTACTACACTTACTATGATAAAACCATGGTTAATCTTTATATTGGGAATGAAAGTTGAGTCATACTGTATCATAAAATACAGTTGAAGTCAGAATTATTAGCTCACCTGATTTTTTCAACACATTTCTAAACATAATAGTTTTAATAACTCATCTCTAATAACTGATTTATTTTATCTTTGTCATGATGACAGTAAATAATATTTCACTAGATATTTTTCAAGACACTTCTATACAGCTTAAAGTGACATTTAAAGGCTTAATTACGTTAACTAGACAGGAAAGGGTAACAAGGCAAGTTATGGTATAGCAATGGTTTATTCAGTAGACAGAAAAAATATAAAGGGGCTAATAATTTTGACCTTAAAATGCTTTTCAAAAAATTAAAAACTGCTTTTAATCTAGCCAAAATAAAACTAATAAGACTTTCTCCAGAAGAAAAAATATTATCAGACATACTGTGAAAATTACCTTGCTCTGTTAAACATCATTTGGGAAATATTTAATAAAGAAAAAAACTTAAAGGGGGGCTAAAACAGACTTCAACTGTATATCACCACAGAATTGTTAAGCTTTTAATACACTGCAAACTATTTTAGTTGACTGAACTTTAAATCATAAGGCAACTTTCTGCACTACTTTTTTTTTGAGTTGACTTAACTTTTAATCCAAATAATTTAGTTCAAAAGCGCTGTGCAGCAAGTTGCCTTACAATTTTAAGTTATGTCAATGTTTTTTTTTTTTCAGATAACTGTCACAGTCAGACCAGGTTCTTCCCCAATCAGACACCAAGATCAGCATCACCCGAATACCAATGAGTCATGCACCTGAAGATCACCACCGCTATTATCACCTGCACTATAAAGTCCCTTCACACTGTTCACTTGACATCCGGCCTCGTCGCTATAGACAAAAAGGGCAAACCCTTCAGTACACGGTTAGTGTTGATATTCTCAGATATATACTTATCTTCCTTGTCTCCTGTGATCTCCAGTGTTTCCTCGTCTTTATTTCTAGTGAATGTGTCTTCTTGGTTCCTCATCTAGTCCAGGTTTTCATTACCTCTTTCTGTATCCATTGACATCCTGCAATAGACTATAAACTGGTTTCTGTCATCTACTTCATACTCCTGGATTATCATCTTTACCTGCATACTCACCTGCTTTATACTTTCATCACAGTAAACTATATAGTGACTTACTTACTTGAATCCCATCCCATCTGAGACAGAAACACGCGCACACTTTTTTTCCAAGATTTTTAGCAAAATTTAGCCCGCTTAATGATGTCACGAATTAAAAATAAACACAAGCAGATTCTCACAGATCTTCAACAAAAAATATTCCAGCATTGTTAATTATTTGTTAAATGAAAGAATCGAGAGCTGTGATTTTTGCACTAGAGGAGATTTCTCTTAGGACCTCATTAACAGTTCAATTGGCTTGTGGTGTGTTTTTAGTTTTCCCAGCCAGTACTCAGAGCTTAATCAGGCATTTGTCTGTACTCTTCTCTGATACATCTCAAGCCCAGTCTTACATTTCAAACGAAAGGGAGGCAAGGGGGGTTTGGACTTTATGAACCGTGTTAATTTGATGTATTAATTCTAAATGTGATCAAGTCGCAAGAGCCATAAGATTTGATTCAAAAACACTTTACTATGCTAGTTGAAAAAGTATTTTCCCATCTCAATAGCAAACATGATGTTAAGTGGTCTAAATGTATATATGTGTTTGTATCGTCTGTGGAATTTTAAAACATTTGGTCTGAACTTTACAAATATTGATCTGCTTGTCAATATCTGAATTTGCATACCTCTTGCATGACTGCATATCTGTACTCAAATAAAATGAGCATGTCCCAAATCCTAGCAGGATCTTTAGCAACTGTTCGAAATAAGGAATTGATTTTACATAAAAGCTTGAAAGGAACCATTTCATGAAAATCAGAATTGTTGCATTTAAGTGCTATAATTATGTTCCTGGTCTATCTATCAAGCTCAAAAAGTGAAAAAGGAAAACCCATTAGTGCAATGGGAAACCCCATTGCACCAATGAACAAAAGAATATCACTAGAGATGTACAGGGTCTGAGCTAAAAAAAAAACATTGCAACAATGATTGTTTGAGTGCTGATGTTACAAGTCATTAGCTGGAAAAACAACCAGACTCACTAGAGAGCACTCAAGCGAGATGAACACTCCACCAGCCCGGACTACACCTACCATCATGCTTTACATTTCACAGCTGAATCCGTTTACCCATTTGGGTACTGATTACACTGTCACAGCTGCAGCACATTACACGTGCTATTTAACCCTTATGTGCTGTGGGGATGTTTTCATCCACTCTGGGGTGATTTTGAGTCTTAATTTTGCCATAATGTTTTACTTTTTTTTTTAAGTAAATTAAAAAAAAAACTCAACAATACACTCTGGGCAAATTTACTACCCCTTTGTTATATTAGGGATGAAAACATTTACTAAATTAAACTGCTGTAAAAATAGTATAATTTAATCAGAGAAATACTTTATTTTATTTTTCAATTTATTTTTGCTTAAATCTGTTAATTAACCTTCAGTCTTGATCAAAATTGCAAAACTAGAAAACTACATGATTTTAACTCTTTAATTGCTAAATTCCAAAATGATTTGGTGGAAAAAGCACACACAAAGCGACGTATTTTCAATATAAAAAGTTATCATGGGCTGTATTTTTTTTTTTTTTGTCACAGTGTTGGTCATATGGAGCAACATTGCCTTTGATGCATTGTTTTTTTATTAAATTTTATTTTTTTTCTCCCTACTTTACTGTTGGTGGCTGTTTTTCCCCATTGACTTCAATTTTAACCACGTTTTTTATTACAAAACCCTGACACAAGATAATCATGTATTTTTGATTGTTGCTGGTTTTCCCTGTTGGGAAGAGGTAAAATTCGTCATTTTTACTGTTGATCATCAGTTGGCACTATTAACCCTTTAGGCCTGTGCAAAAATGCTTAGTTTTCTGGGTTTTATATTGAGTATAACAGCAAATTAAAGTGTGTGTATGTGTGTCTTTGAGTGTGTGAGTGACGTTTGCTCACTTACCTTGATGTGTCTGAGAAAATCCAAATATGCATCTCAGCTCTCAGAACTACATGGAGTAAACAAAAACAAAGACTGTGTTTTTATGCACCATCAAATGTGGTTATAATGGAAGTCAATGGGGCAAAAACAGCCACCAACAGTAAATTAGGGAAAATCTAACAATGCATCAAAGCTATTGTTGTTACTTATCATTCACTTGTCCAAGACTGCTAAAAAATCCAGTCCACAATTATGCCATGGTCACACTAGAGTTTGAACATGCGGAATTCTGTTGTACGATGCTGCGAAAAGGGGCTTTGATCTTCGATTAATCTTACGCAGTCACATGGTGCAATTTTGCAGGTCAGAGTTTACCAAGCTTAAACTTTGCACCGCAGTGAACTGTGAAACTTGTCGCAAGAGCTTGAGTTTCCAGTCTGATGCAATCGTGTACGTATGAGTAAAAGTCTGGGAAGAGAAAAGTCCGATGTTATGTTATTTTTTATATTGAAAATACATAATTTTGTGCCAGTTTTCACCA